>NW_026000000.1:5803940-5823266 GCF_001458135.2 Marmota marmota marmota
GTTCATTCATTGGCGGGAACAGGTCAGGCTGGAGTGATAGGTCATTCCTAAGGAGGGGGTTACATTTAAACTGATTGGTCCAGGCCCTGCAATGCCTATGTGCGACCACACAGAGCCCTTATTAAACAATCCAAATAGTCAGGGGAAATATTTACTGGGCGGTTCTAAGCATTGTCTTAACAGCTACAGAAATTTCGGGTTTTGCAGGTAGCATAGAAACCTAACAATACCTAATCCTTTACATTTTAACTCAGACCTTGCAGCTTAGAAACTTTACAACACCCGGTCTTTTACCCTTTAACTTTTACGCTTTAACTTCAATTTCTTTTACCCTTACATTTGTAACTTGGAGACTATCTGTATATTGTTTCTCTTTTGACTTTACATTCTATTTATGAAATTTTATATTGATTTTATTTATAATTAATAAAAATTTCAGGCTGCAGAAACAATGACATCTGACTTGGGTTATTTTTATTAAACACATCTGCCTTGCAATGTGTTTTTGTGAAAAGTTGGAAATGCATAGCAAGGTTGAGGAGAATTGAGTGAAAACCTGTATACATACTATTTAGATTTTACCATTAACATTCTACTATATATGTTGTATCATGTATGTATCCATCTATCCATCCATAAATTCATCTTACTTTCCATACATTTCCAGGAAAATTACAGATACCAGTTTACCACCCCAAATACTTCAGCTTACATATTACTAATTAGATTATTAACAACTTTTATTTGCAGATTATTTACAGATAATCATATATAAAGTTTATTATCAAGTATACTCTCAGTCTAAAAACCACCACTGTGTACATAGAGGAACTATTTTTGGAATTGTGAAGCCCGGGTCCCTCCTGGCTCCATTGAGAAAACAGGTACAGTCTTGTCCCACTCCTACCTTCTTATCCTGCCAATTTTTTCCCCACACTTCACATGCCTATGAGGCACTGCTATGGCTCAAGCCTTCCTTACCTGGCACCTTATGACTCCAAAAACATGTCTCTGCTTCTGCTCATTCTTTCAACCCATCTTTCATAGAAATTCCTATTATCTACAAAAATGGATTTCAGAGGGTTAAAGCATTAATTATCTTCTGGCCTATTGATTTCAGCCTAATTCAGAGATGTCAAATTGCAAGGGGTCATGTTGTTGTGTTTTCCGTTACAAGAAGGCATGGATTTGATCAGTGTAAAGAGGGTGACTGGTAGGTGTGTGTGGGGGGGATTCTCACCTAGGTTCATTGACTATTGCTTGTCTGACTGCTGCATATCACTTCTAGAGCTATAAGAAATGCTTCTGGCTCCTGCTCTCATTTCCCCCAAATCTAGGCTTCTGGTCTGTTAGGGAGTCTAGAACTATATATTTTCAAAAAGCTCTTAGGATTATTCTGATACACAGCAAATTTGGGGGAAATGGAGATAAGAACATAGGTCAAATATTGCCAATTTCTTGCTGGTGATCTCAACAACTTATATAACCTCTTATGTTCCTAGATTTCCTTATCTCTAAAATGAAGGGAATGACTGGATAGATGTTACCAAATATTTATTTTGTTTTCTGAATCTGCGGGCTCTTAAAAGGATGCTTAGAGGACCCAAGTTTAAGCGTGAAGAAAGAAAGGTGGTGCCGCAGTCTGGCTGGGCACCAAATAACCAAGCCGCCACAAAGCCTTGTAGATTCAAACAGCAACTCTTTATTCCCGAACTCTCACCGGCACTCTACATACACTTCCTGGGAATACACTCCCTCCACAAGACTCTGCGCGCCAATTCTCCCGGAACACCCCCCCCCCCACCACGAGAACTCAATGGGAACTCCAAAGTCCAAAGTAGCGGGGGCCCAAGGCAGCAGGATCCGCCCTAATCCCAGAGCCGCCCTATTCCCAGAGCAAGGTCACCTTTCAACCATTCCCTCTAGCAAAATGCCAGGCGTCATTCCCACTAAACTGTGGCTCTCAACAAGGTGGAAAATCATAAAAAAGAGAGTCAGATTCCTGAGTTCAAATTCTATATGTAGGGCTGTAAGTTCCTTCCTTTCTTCCTTCCTTCCTTCCTTCCTTCCTTCCTTCCTTCCTTCCTTCCACAAGGGGATAGTAGTAATCCTGCCTTCATAAAGCAGTTGTGACATTGAAATGTGTTGTACAAAGTATGACATACACTACATGTTAAAAAAAATTACAGCTTATAGTATCTCTTACATTTGCTATTATTTTTGGATGGAAGTGAAGGGGGATGGGGACTTATGAAAGGAAGGAAACTTCTTCTTTCTCTCTTCACTTCACTGAGAATGAGCAGACTGGTTCTAATCTCACCTTGGTCTTTTAGGGGCTGTGTCCACTGGCAATCATGTCACTCCTGTGGTATTCCAATGCTTAGAGAAATGAAAGGGTTTAGATGAAATAGCATTCAATCTCCTTTTCAAAAGAGTTAAAATTCTATTCTGATGAATTTTCACAGTGCTTCCTGAGTAATGAGCACTGTGAATTTTAAAGTTGATCATACTTTCCTCTTTGCTTTGTTTTCTAAGTTAGATCAAAGCTGGATTTGGCTCTGAACTTGGGCAACTGTGGAAGAACTGAGCTGGCATCATGTGTGTGCATTCTGTGTGGTCACATGATGTCCACACTTTTAAGGGTCGTCCTGTTCTTAGTTTAGTGCCCTACAATTACCATCCTGAAATACTTAAGTTTGGAACAAGGGATTTTGCATTTACATTTTGCACTTGGTCCTGCAAATCATGTAGTGATTCTTGGTTCTTAGTGAACATTTTTTTTTCTATTCTAGCTTTATCTTTGGTTTCAGTTTTACTATTCATCACATATTTCCCATGCATCCTAATTTCATTATCTATTCATTTCCACCCCCCTAAATTGCACTCTGTGTGTTTTGTGAGCCACCAGAGCTCCACTTGGTAAACAGGCAGAGAATAGATAAATATAAAGGCATAATCCTGCTATGAAGATTTTCCTCCCCAAACTCCTAGTCCCATTTTCCTCTTTATCATAAAGCTAATAGCATTTACTACTTGTGTTGTGCAATTTGGTACTGAATCCTCTGTTACCTTGAATCACTATCTAATCACTGCCATGTGCACATCTTCACTTCTCAGGGTATTATAACATCTTTGAGTTTTTATATCCCCAACAGTGCCTATCTTCATAGACATTGCCTCAAACAGCCTCCCAGGAAATAATCATTGAATTAATTTACCTGGAAGTTGAGTTGATTTAACTGGCTAAAGAAGAAAGGAGGGAACATTTTAGCTAAGAGAAGGAAAGCTAGAAAAGAACCCCAGAGGATGGTCATAGAGGATAATCCTTTATCATGGCTTGAATTTCACTTAAATAAATAAATAAATAAATAAATAAATAAGTAGGTGCAGTAGTTACAATGTTTTTGGTCACTGGAAACCTTTATAATCTTAAAAATTATTGTGGAACCTGTAAGGGTAAAAGAAATTGAAGTTAAAGCGTAAAAGTTAAAGGGTAAAAGACCGGGTGTTGTAAAAGTTTCTAAGCTGCAAGGTCTGAGTTAAAATGTAAAGGAGGTATTGTTAGGTTTCTATGTTACCTGCAAAACCTGAAATTTCGGTAGCTGTTAAGACAATGCTTAGAACTGCCCAGTAAACATTTCCCCTGATTGTCTGGTTGTTTAATAACTGAAGGGGTCTGTGTGGTTGCACGCAGGCCTTGCAGGGCCTGAACCAATCAGTTTGAATGTGTACTCTCCTTAGGAATGACCTATCACTCCAGCCTGACCTGTTCCCACCAATGAATGAACTAATCAGGTTTAGGAGTTGTTGTTCAATTTTCCCGCGCCTCATGATGATTTGTTCTGATGTTTACAAAGCCCTCCGCCCTCCCCAAAAAGTGTACTTAAGCAGTGCTCAACCCCTGCTCGGGGCTCTGGCTGCTTTCCCTTCTTGAGTGGGCACGGAGCCCCAGCATGCTGGTTCAATAAATCCCCCTTCTGCCAATTGCATGAGTGGTCACTTGGTGGTCTCTTTCTCCGACGTTTCGCGGGACCCTTACAAACCCATACAGCTTTTATTTATAGGGGTTTTAGTTACTACCGCTTCTTATGTGAGAATATCTTATAATTATTTATCTATGTAAATTTGAAATAATAAAATAAACCTATCACATGTTAACTTATTTTTATGGAAATAGATTTCCTCAATTTTTTGATGAATTTGGCACTGTTTTGTGTTTTGCAGTCACGTTAATATCTAGCCTCATAGATAAGATCTGGATACTTAATTGCTTCTCATTCAATGTGTTGCAATATTACATGCTACCTAGTTTCTGTAGAACTCCAGTGTATACCTGTGACAAAATGAGAGTATAAACAACAAATCACAGTTTATGATTATTGTGAAAATGGCTTTTTACTTCGTGGACCCCTCAAAAATGGCTTTAAGATGCTAGTGATCTGTGGACCACACTTTAAGAACTCATGTAATTCCATCTTATTTTTCAAAATCAAGAAAGTATGTGCAATACCACAATGCTTTCTCCATGGTTTTAGCTGGGGTGGGTAGAATTCTTCCTTGTCAAGAAATAGAATTCCTTATTTTCACATCTGCCAACCTGAATTGTCCATTGGATTGTTCTAAGACTATAAAAGCATAAAGAGACTTAAGAATTAGCTGAGATTCTTTTTTCTACCTTCCATGGGCAGACACAGAGGTGAAGCTAAGCAACAAGAAATCATCACTCATCTAAACTTGAGGCCATAGCCCTTTCCCTATAATGCAAAATTTTCCTAAGGAGTTTCCTTAGTTCTTTCATTTTTAATTTGATGTTGGAAAACAAAGGGTTTGGATTTGAATGAAACTTTTGGTGGAAGAAAAGGAAATTGTTGAAATAATTACTGGAATAATTGAGTCATTCCAGGTGTGATATTTTGTACATTTCAATTTCTATAATTTGAAAATATGTATCCTTGACTCAGTTTTGACTCATTCCTTTGGCAGCTCTGCATTAGTAAATTTAGGAGTGCCAAAGTTCAGATTGATTATGCAGAATGATGTTATTGACAGACTTTTTATTATAAGCTATTTTTAATTTTTAAGCCTAGGGAATGCTAAGTTAAAAAAAAAAGTTTTGTACTTTCCTTTTACCTCTAACCCAAGTATTTTGGGTGTTAACTTTATTATAGCTTTTAAAAGCCAGTTTGAAATGGGCATTTGGAACAAAATGCTATCTCCCAGTGATCAACGACTGAAGGCAGGAGAAAATGGGAGCTGTAGCTGGTTTTCAGAAATTGGTGTTCTGTGTTTGATAAACCTGCCTTCCTGAAAGCTATAAGTAGTTTGGTTTAGAAAACAAATGGTCAATGAGAAGTTTTAGCTCCTGTCTTACACATCCATCCAAAGCATTCACCTGTGGCATTATGTTGATCTTTGGAGATAACAACCCTGCTCTGATCCTTCTGGAAAAGCCACATTCTTATTTGCAGTGTTGTCTCCCCTAACATCTAGCAAAGGGACTGCTCATGAGAAAAATATGGTTAGTGCAATAAGGTGACATTTACTTTGTGCCTGAACTTCTTGCTAGTTGTTTTATTTTGGGGAAATGACTCTCTAAGCATCAGCTTCTATGAGTAGCATGATATTATTGGAAGATTAATTGCAGTAATAATGTGAAAGATAAAATGGGAAAAACCGTGAGACTCCCAAACCAACTATTTGGTTTGCTACTAAACAGTCATGAGAAAAGAACTTGATCTAAGCATTTGCTGAGGGTCTAAAAAGGAGGAGGCAAACTGGCAAGATTGTTTTTACATGATTAATGAGTTTTGATAGCCAGTTGAATACAGGAGGTAAACAAGAGCTAAGAATCAGACATAACCAAGTTGCTGGTACCTGTTAGCTGATGTCTTTTGCTAGGGAGTGAGAAAGAAGGAGCATGGGGACTGTGGTGAGTGATCAGTTTTACTTGGATCATGTTCAGTTTAAGGTAAGAACAAAGAAGAGAGTAGAGAAACCAATCTGGGTGGAAAGGTGTGATGTGGGTTAGCTGTATTTCAGCCTGGAGCTGAAGATGAAGCCAGGAGCATGATAAAGTTACATTGGGAAAATGTGTAGAATGAGAGATCTAGGACTAGCCTGGACTAGGGAAAATTGGCTGCTGTTCTTTGAGGAAAAGAAAAGATGCACAGAAACAGTCAACTCTTTCTCCAGTAACATCAGAGTGCAAATATGCATTTGGAGCCATAACTCTGATGCAAATTAGTCTTCAGTATGGGAACTATTTGGAAAAATAACATAGAAACAGACACAAGACAGGGCTCCGCCCACTGAAATCTTTCATTGGCTCCAGACAGATATGCCCAGAGTCCTCTAGGAATAGAAACACTGGAAGGCGGATGAGCTCCCCAGGGATGGACTGCCAGTGTGTGTAGTACTGTCGTTTCAGCTGCCCTTGCTGTTTCTTCAGGGAAGAAAACCAAGCTTTGAGTGTCAGCATGAGTAGAAGGCTGGCCTCTGCTCCAGGGGATAAAAGTAGCAGCTTGGAAATAATCACAAGTGATCATCCCCAAGAGGAAACAGCCCCAAGGCAGCTGGCAGAAATCTGTTGCCTGAGTAACATCTTCCCAAGTCGCCCAAGCTAGGGTCTCTTTGCTCTTTAGCTTTTAGATGCTCCCCCCAACCCATTTTTATTTCTCTTTCCCTTTTCTCTTTTACTACTTTTAGTTTCCCTTTCTTGTTTCATTTCTCATATGTATTTTTCATTTGTCTACTCTCTCTCTCTCTCTCTCTCTCTCTCTCTCTCTCTATATATATATATATATATATATATATCCATAATCTTGAGTTGCCCAAGATGCTTCTTTAATTCTTAGCAAACTTGCATTGTTGGCCTCTGCTTGTTCTAAGTATTAGAATACAAATTGGAATGCTTTGGAAAACATTTTCTTACCCTTTGAGTTAGCTTAAAATTGACTTTAACAAGATACTTTAATTTGTTGATTGATTTAATTGATTTAATTAATTCCTTTTGTGCACATATGATTTCAGTTTGTTCTTCATACCTTTGTTTTTATTTCTCCTGGATTTCTTCACTTCTAAACATATTTCTTTATTGCCAAAATTAACACAAAAATTCTTTTTTTTTTAAAGAGAGAGAGAGAATTTTTTTAATATTTATGTTTTAGTTTTTGGTGGACACAACATCTTTATTTTATGTGGTGCTGAGGATCTAACCCAGCGCCCCGTGCATGCCAGACAAGCGCGCTATCGCTTGAGCCACATCCCCAGCCCACACCAAAATTCTTTATGGCGCCCTTTTACTAAGTGCCAGGCCATGAATTTCCCTGTATTCCTAGCAGCCATTGTGAAGTAGTTATTACTGTCATCCTCATTTTAATGATAAAGGGACTCAAGCACTACATGTTCTATCCTGTGTGTGTGGGGGGTGGGGTGGGGGTGGGGGGGCATATCTTGAAGTTCCTATGCAGCTGAGCTGCCCTTGAATGCATGCAGCCTAGTTGCAGAGTCTTAAGTGTTAGCCTGTGCTCTGAAGTGACTGCTTGTAGAGTAACCAGCTTTTAGTTGAGGACATCTGGTTGCAATTTAGACTCCTCAGAGGAACCACAGCAAGTGTCAGAGCAGAAACAATCCAAGGCCTCTTTCTCTTCGTTTTGTAGTTCCTTTTACCCACTCTCTCTAGTCCAACTTTGCCTTAGTCTTGCAGAGAAAAAATGGTACACTTTCTTATGTCTATTCTGGGTATACTTTTTTGTTGTTTATAGGAGAAAAACATTTCTTAAGTTTGGAAGATGAACAGATGCATTTTGGTTTTATGGTTGGATATTTTCAAGCTTTTAAGGCAGTTGCTTACTGGAAGCTGTTGCATTAACCACTATTGATGTGTACAGTAAATGGTATGAAAAATACCAATTCACATTAATCATGGATCTGTCAGTTGACTCAGAAGCTGATTGTGTTTGGTGGCTAATACAAGCACATCGACCCTTAAAGAGCCTCATGAAAGATTAATTTGAAAAATAGCTATCTTCTAAGTGATTTGTAGAAATAATTAGAAATGAGTTCAAAACTTCAGTTTAGCTAAGAGATTTTGAAATTTTATTTTTAAAACTGCAAGGCTGACGATGGAATAATATGCTTAAAATAAAGCATATTTTATTAGGATTTCTTCACATAGGTCTTAGTAAGACAATTTTATGTTTGATGAAAATCAAATACCCTTTCTACACTATTAGCAAAACATCCCAGATATTAAAAATAGAGAAGAAAAATACTTTTAAAAAGCTGGCTTCGTGTTCTTCTTCCTACCACCACTTCATTTCAAATATATGGTCTTTATGAATTAAAATTTAAAATTTAATTTTTTAAAAAAAGATCTGGTTAATCAGTAAAAAAAGTTAGTTTGATAGGTTAATAAGTGTATAATAATTGTTATACACTTAGATTAACCTATCAAACTAACTTTTTGGTATCCTATATCCTGTTTATTTTATTATTTTTTTTTCAAAACAAGACTAATATTTGGAGCACTTTTAGGTTCATAGCACAATTAGAAGGAATAGAAGTTTATCATATACATTCTGCCTGCAATGGCTTAAAAATAAATATACTAATTAGCACTATATAATTACAAAAGACTGAAATAACATTAGTACCTTAGCATATAATATGTGTTTTTATAAACATGAAAATATTTCTGAAACTCCTTTTTCTTTATTGGGAATTATATATATGTGTGTATATATATACATATATACACACACATGCACACACATAAAAATATATATTTATATGTATACACACACACACACACACCTGTGACTTGGGTTTTTTAGGTGAATGCTATCATAATCTAAACTTTTGTGTAGAGTTTTAATGGTTCTAACATATTTTTAATATGTGGATGAGGAGGAAGGAAAGCAAATTGTATTTAATGATACCAACATTTTTCTTAGCAAAAGGTAGTCTGGAGGAGAAATGTTAAATTGGTTTATTTAATGTGTTGTGTTCCAGGTGCTCTATTAGGACTTGACTTTTATTTTTTATTTATCTTTTTATTTATTTCTGCTGAATTCTCATAGCAGTCATATAAGGTAGATCTTAATTTTATAAATGGAAAAAAGAAACTCAGAAGTAACTGAACTATTACTGGATCTTTTGCCAACTAAGCAACAGAATAGTGTTTTAAACATAAACCTGCCTGATTCCAAAGTTGGACTCCTCCCTGCTTTTTCTTTGCAGCTTTTTTTCTGTTAAAATGTATATATGGTAACCATTGCTTTGATTAATAAATAACATTTAAGAACATCCTATTTCTGTTTATACTAAAGCACCCTATATGCCACAGTTTGGCATTTTGTATGAAACAAACCAAAATAAGCAATGTATGTGAGTATTGTTAGCAATTTGAAAGTCAATATTAATTTTGACTTAAAAAAATCCCTGCTAGCTGCATGACAACCTGGGGTTGCCTTCACCTTTGGTCCATCTTCCCTAAAGCTTGGAGTTCCTTTTTAGACTCAGATCTGTAGTACACTGTGACTCCCTCTTTGCACCCTCTTATTGATATGAAAACCTTTGTTCCCTCACGAAAAGCACCAGAATGTTGGCTGTCAGTGTAAAACCAGCCTTGACCTCAGAGCAAAGCCTGTCCAAGGAAGGGACATGACCTTTGTCCTTGGAAAGACCCACAGAGCACTCCTAGGCACATTCCCACCCTGCTAAGTTGTATATCTACAAATAACAGGAGAGATCTGCTGTGCCAGGTATCCCTGACTTAGTCAGGCTAGGTGGGGATCCATAGCAACCCCCTAGCAGCCACCAATCAGCATGAGACAGGGAAATACCTGGGATGCCAGATGACCCTCTCAGTAGTTTATGGTGGTTGATAACGTGTTGGGAAACCATGTAGTTCAGCACGACCACCCTTCTTGGCTTAAACCAATCAGTTCAAACGAATCCCCCTCTTGTAGTAACCAATCACCCCTACCCAACTTGTTCCCGCCAGTGAATGTGCTAATCATGTTTTAGAGTTGTTTTATGATTTTCCCGCGGTGTGTGATGATTTGCTAAGAGATGCTATGATGTATGTGAAGTTCCTGCCTTCCCCCAAAGAGTGTATAAAACTGCTGCAAACCCTGGGCAAGGGGTCTCTCAGTGTCACCAGTTGCTGTGTGCGCGCAGAGGACCGAGCTAGCTCGCAATAAACACCTCTTTGCTGCTTACATCGATCTTGGTCTCTGGTGGTTTTTTGGGGGTCCCAAATTCGAGCATAACATCAGTCTTTTTCCTGTCCTAAAGAATTCCAATCTATGGCAAGAAAATACTATTTTCTCTATGCCCATGCTCTCTGCTTAGTCCCCTGGACTGTTGCTTCAACTTGAAAGGCAGCTCTCCTAGTGGCCATATGATTTCAAAAGGACTATGAATATCCTGACATTCTTGATCTATACTAGTGGTAGCAATAGCCTCAATGCACAAATTTTTGTGTGCTGTGATTTTATCTGGAGTCACGAGGGTCCTTGATTGTCTGTGAAGTCACTGTTTCCAAGAGCAAAGAGGAAAGAATAGGCTATTTTGCATTGTTCAGAAGTGGTTCAGATTTATCCAGAAAGAATTCAACATCTGCCATATCACTTGCAGTCACAGTTATCAACTCAGAATGAAAACTGTGCAGGTGCCTGCCTAATGTGCAAAAGGGTGCTTTTCCTTTGATAAAAAGAGCAGGCTGTGCTTGCCAGTGTTTTCTGAGTTTGACTTTGGCCACTCTAGGGTCAATCTATTGAAGAAGGAAGCCACTCACTGATCAGAAGCGGAACTCATTCTAGCACGCATCCCACAGAGAATCTTTTACCCTTGTTCTGACAAAATCACAAGTGACCCCACTGGAGTGTCTTAAGGCACAGATGTAAGGACAATTCAGGACATGTGAACTCAAGGAAATGTGAGTTAATTCCCCAGAAATCCATAGTTTTGCTTTTGTAAGTCTCTAAGCCCTATTAAAGGCAGTTTTCAGGAAACTTCAATAGATACTGAGTGAACAAAGACTTTTTAATCTTTCCAGGATAGAACTCATTGAATTTTAGACATCAAGGCTGTAAGGTACCTGAGCAATCACCTAGTCCAGCCCTATTAATTATACAGATTACAGTAAGACTTAGGCCAAGTGAGGACCTTACCTGCCTGAAGTGTGTATAGTAGCTAATCCAGGACATCTGACCTTCAGGTCTGTGGTCTTTTCTATTTCAAGTTCAATGATACTGTTACCAGGTATAAATCTTGTCTCTCCAGAAATGATGATTGTTCACTTGGAAAAATCTGTGAGTTCCCAAATACTTGTAGTGCCCAGGTTATTTCATCCAAGAGAGAAAACATTCTAGTCAAAAGACTTTGACCATTATGGTTTGAATGGTGATATGACTAAATCCATTTTGATAGATGTCATGAAGTGTTCAACACACCTAACAAGGGCCCTTTTCTGATTCCATGTTCATTAGGCAGAACTCTACAATTTGGCCTGTCATGGAAGTCTGCCCAGGGGAAGCAGATATTCTGATAGTGCTGAAAGGACCCTTTCAGTCTTATGATACTGAAACTGTTCATGGTATTTTTAATAGATTGGTATTTGGTTTTTATTTGTAAAAGTTGTCTTAAGACAAGAATATACTTTTTATAGAAAATTCTATTGTATTAAAAGGTTTATATATTAGTCGAGGCTTCATCTTCTTGGTAGAGAATATAAATGAGTCTAAATGGCAGCATCTCAATAGTTAAAAAAGAGTGCTCCCACCAAAATGTTTCTGGGAAATTTCTCAGAAAATGTCTTGCTGCCATTGTACTCATTTGCTATTTGAGCCAAAACACAGTTCATGAAAAATAATTCTATAAATCTTCTGAAAATCATACACTTCATTTCATGCTATTATCTAGATAGTGGAAATATTTTTGAAGTACTTTTATGCAAATTTATAAACTCACAAGTGTACAGTTCCACTATTCAGCCAACAAAGGACATGAGAAGCCCTCAAAATAGCATCTAATCATATGCTACTAGAATTTTCATTATTCTTGAAATTTCTCTGATGAATGTATTTCACTATTTCATATTACATTTGATCCAACACCTAATTTATTGATGTTGAAAGAAGGAAGGGAAATGCAGCTAAAATTTGCTATCTCATTTCGCTTTTGCTTAATCTATATACATAGTGTCTGTCTATTGTTATTTCAAATAAGCTTTAATGAACTTAAATACAAGTGACCTGTTTTTCATTAGTTGAGAGACAGAATAAGCTTTGAAATTGAAAAGATGAGATTATGAAATATGTGCACATCATACCAACGACATTTCAGAAATGAGTACTGAACTGGGAAGTGTGGGTTGTAATATCTAGCATCTGTGAGAAAATGCACAATGATTTTTATTTCAATTCTGTCTTACTATCCTTATGCTACCATAATAAAGTACCATAGATGGCTGAGGCTGTGGTGCACTGGAAGAGCACTTGCCTAGCATGTATAAGGCCTTAGATTCCATATAGAACACTACAAATAATAATAATAATAGTGATAATAATAATAATAAATAAAAATTTGTAGGCAGTTGAAGCAACAGAAGTTTATTTTCTTCCAGGTGTGGAGGATGAAATCAAGGTCAGAGTGCCTATGTTCTGATTGAGATGAGAACTCCATTATTGGCTTACAGATAGCCACCTTCTGATTGTGTGCTGATATGGTCTTTCTCTTCATTTCCTGCAAGACCATAAATCATGCTTTTTCTTTTCTTTTTTAATGATCTCACTTAACTTTAATTACCTCCTGAAAGCCCTATCTCCAAATATCCAAATATAGTCAGGTACACTGAGGGCTAGGACTCCACCGAATAAATGGGAAGGGAGAAGCCGGGATGAATTCCTAGCAAGTTCTTTAGTGTGTAAAGTACCAGCTCCAATTCTTTTCCTGTGTAGTCTTAGAAGTGGTTAGAGAAACTATTTGACAACACCACTACAACCTCTTCTTACTGGTCTTTAAACCTTTTCATAATACTGCTGCTGTTTCCTGCATTAGCTCCCACACAATCTGTTCACTCTTTCCGGAGCTAATGTGACACTCTTCTATATCATTTTTCCACTTACCATCGTTGTTTAGACTCAACTCACATGATGCTTCCTTCTTAAACACTTTATATCAACCACATAGTATGACCTCATTATACCTTTTAACTGTTGGTGCCAGTTCTTACACTATTATTTATTTTTCTCATCCTTTCTATTAGATCAGTGTTTTTAAAACTTGAGTGCATCGTGAAATTGCTGTACTTTGAAAAACTGTATCAGTTTATAAGCCCTATGTGGCATAGGTTTATCTTTTGTTCAAATATTAGACAAAGAAGCCATTTGTTTCACTACAGGGCTTCAGGTTCCCCAGTGTACTGTTCATGGATCCCAAAGGAAGAACTTGGAACTCAATGGAGTACATTTCATTCCTCACACACTCCTTGGAAGTAGCAGGCCAGGATATGATGGAGGATCACACTGTACCTACATACGGGGGGAATATATAAGATATGTTTTATGCTGCTGTGTGGGTGGATTTCTTCAGGTATTTTATAAACAATCTTTTACTTTCCAAGCAAGTCACTTTGTTTTGCTCCTCACCTAAAGACTGGAGATAAGGGAAGAGACCATCTTCCCCTCTCTGTAGCCTCTATTATTACATTCTTTAGAGTCCTTCTTATCTCACTGCAAGCTTTTTTAGGCACTGATTAGTGTTAACACAACACCATTCAATATGTTTCTCCTACACTGAATTTATAATGGTAAAACTGACATAGATATTTTAGGGATGAAATGCATGTTATAGGAAACTCATTTCTTCAAATCTCTTATTTAATGACAGGGAAATTATGAAAATAAGAGCTCACAAATGTTAGTCCAATCAGTGTTTCTTCAACCAACTACATGCATCAAATAGGTCACATATTTCTACTTCTAAATAGCTCTGGACAGACATTTAGCTTTACCAGGTCTGTTTTTGTTGTTAGTTTTGCTTAATTCTTTAAATAAATGACTTAAAATGAATAATAGCACTGTTTTCAAAGCTAAATGTCTGAGTGAAGACTATGGAATAGGATGAGGATAACCAGCAATGTGGATTTTTCTAATAAAAAGACAAGAAATGTCTTTAGCATATTTGTTGATATATATCAAAAATAACAAGTGATTGCTACAATTGCAATTGCAGTTATTTTTTCATTTATTACCTATGATTTTTTTGTAGTGTTTGATTTCATTCTGACATTCCCATCATGTATTAATATAAACCCTAATATTAAGATCTTTCTGGGCTGGGGATGTGGCTCAAGCGGTAGCGCGCTCGCCTGGCATGTGTGTGCCCCGGGTTCGATCCTCAGCACCACATACAAACAAAGATGTTGTGTCCGCCGAAAACTAAAAAAATAAAATAAAATATTAAAAATTAAAAAAAAAAAAGATCTTTCATAAACTGAGTAAATTAAAAGAAAGTAATAAAACTGAGTCTAGTACTAACAGTAATCAGGTAATGGTAACCATTAGTTGAGTGTATTTAGTTGAGTATAACTCAACATATTTAGTTGAGTATCATGTATTTTATTTAACAATTATACCTGGAACCCTTGGCTCTTTTGGGGTTGTGCTCACCAGTATATGCATACAGTTAGGAAAAACTTGGTAAAATATAGAAATGGTATTATGGAAGAAAATATTATAAAAGCAATTGTATAATGGTTAGAATCCACATATTATAAAATTCTGTTCTTTATCCTACTTCTTTTGAGAAAAGGAGGATTCTAGAATCCAATTTGTTCAGGTTGAGAAGTGTCAGTTTCTGTTGCATTACTTTTTTTCTTTTAAGCTTAAGCTGAAAAAACTTTTAGGTGATCTCTTAATATTTATCTGACAAACTCAGGTAGAGCAGCACTGCCTCCAAAAATGTTAAATGTAGAAACATTTTACAAATCAGGCACAGCTAAAATGATCTGTTCAATTATAGCTGATTTCTCACAGTATAGTTTTCCCTAAAATGACTGGGCTGATCATTAAATTGACAGGCATGCAGTCAAAGAGAGCAAAAGTTACCTGGGTATGGATTTCATTTAGAAAGCATAATGCCTTATACACAACAAGTTTTTAATAAATGCTTCCTGTTAACTTTGACGTTTTTAAGCCATGTTTTCAAACTGCACATATTGAATAAACACATTTTTCAGAATTCACTGTCATAGGCTAACTCTGTTGAAACTAATATGGTCTTTAACATATGAACTGTAACAGCAAAACTGGTTTTCTGAATGTAATTTTTTAACCCTCTGAGTTAATGCCTAAGTTTGGTAGCCAGGAATATCCCTTTTTCATGAAGTTCATGGACATTCCTTTTTCTTTCTTCCTTTAAACAGGTTAATTTTGCTACTTTTGTGTGTGTGTGTGTGTGTGTGCCAGGGATTGCATTCAGAAGGGCTTAACCACTGAACCACATCCTCAGCCTTTCTTTATATTTTATATTGAGACAGAGTCCCACTGAGTTGCTTAGGGACTTGCTAAATTGCTGAGGCTGGCTTTGAACTTGCAATCCTCCTGCCTCAGCCTCCCAAACTAGGGATTACAGGTGTGCACTACCACATCTCCTACATTGTTTTTGACAGCTGAGAATTCTTAACAATCTTGTGAATCCCTATGTTCTTTGTAACAGAAAGCTAAAGGGTTTAGCTCTGGATGATTAGTCCTTTTTGACCTCAAGCAACTCTTACTCATTTTATCCCTGGGCCATGTTCTTGACTGGTCTGACTTTTCCCTGGACTCAGCCATTCACCATGCCCCTGACTCTTCTATGATTCTCAGACTTCCCACTGAAAGCCTTACTCAGGGAATATCTTTCTTGACCTAGTTTTGGTACCTGACACTGATCTGGACTTCATCCTTCAAGCCTTAATCAAGCCTCACATTTCCATCTTGATTCAGCCTTGATTCACTTTTGCTCCTGTTGATAATTCTCCACCAACATGACTTATCTGTCACTTAGTGGCAAAGAGCCAATTAACTTTGTTTGCTAGGGCCTCATCCATCCTGTACTAACTGCTTTTCTGTTTACTTGCCACAGTAGTCACTCACAAAGGGGTGGCTTTAGCCTTATTTTACACAGGATGAAGTGCACTGAGGTTATATGTGAGTTAGCAAGGTCACCAAGCTAGCCTGAAGCAAGTGTAGGTTGGAACCAGATCTGTCTGCATTCAGAGCAGAATGGGGCTCCCTACATTATGGAATATTTTGTTTATTTATTTATTTAGTTCCTTCATCTATTACCAGCTGAGCTACTGGATTGTCAGCCAGACTGACAAGATTAGCTTGTTGTCTTGTAGAAGGTGCCTATTTTATAAAGTGTTAACCATCAATGCCCTCTGCCATATAGAGATTATATCTCCCTTCAAAGTGACTTTTAGGTTTGAGCTGCATGAATTCCAGGTAAACTATTTAAATAATAGTCTTTAATTTGGGTTTGTTTTGGTCTGCCATCCAGAAATTTTGTTTCTTCTTGAGATGTGGATAAGTATGTTTTGGCTCCTCACAGGCACTGTTAACTATGAGGCAATTCAACTTGGAATGTTAGTCCTCTCAATTATGCTTTGAAACAAAATCAGAACTCTATTACCAAAATAATAATAATAATAATAATAATAATAATAATAATAATAATAATAGTAATAATAATAGATACCCACAAGAAAGAGCTGCTGCTACCAATCTTTCTCTTTTAAAGTCTGGAATAAGAACTCATTTAATACTTCTATATTGAGTTAACTGATTCTGAACCTGTAAATTGCTCTAGATACTCCCTGATTTAGATTTCAGGCCAATTTGTGGTCATAAACTGCCCAACTGTAACAATCTTTCTGGGTGCTCAAGGGGAGGGTAGCCCTATCTTACATGCTGTCAAGGCTGGATCAATCCTGATCCATACTGACCTTTCAGGGTACTGAAGGCCAACTGACTCTGACTACTTTGAACTGTCTTTCATTAATGGCAATACAAAGAAGGTGAGATTATTGAGGGCTGAAATGTGGTAAACAATAGGCTAGATTTAGCAATTTGCATCTAAACTATTGGAAGCACCAGATCTATTGCTGATAACCTAGCACCACCACCAGAACCATATCTGAGAACAGCTCAGCAAACATTATTATTATTATCCCCTTATAAGCTAAGTGGTTTTTGCATAGCCGATTACATTTATACCTGCTTTGGGGTAGGATTATAAGCCAAATTCATGGAACTTAACTTTATGTTTGTGTGAAATGAAACCTAATAAGGTTTTTAAATAGTTATTCAATTATTTGTGTATTTAACCAGAGGTTTCTGTTGCAGTCTGATGGATCCTGAAATAATGGATGCATCATAAATTTAGATTTTTCATAAATTTAGATTTTTCACACATTAGCTTTCTTGTGTACAGAATTTAAAAATCAGAATGGTACTTAGATCCATTTGGCTTAGAAATTTTCCTTTGGAATATTCCCAAATAAGTGGCTGTGTTTTCTCTGAATACTTTCAATAATAAAGCTCTTATGACTTAAGTCTACTCATTTTCTCTTTGAACAGCTCTAATTATTAGAAAATTCTTCTTTTCTTTGCATTTGCCTTCTTTTTTTCTAAATTACATTCGGTCATCCTGGATCATGCTTTTAAGACAGACAATAAATTAAAAAGTAAAAAGTAAAAAGATTCGGGAGGCTGAGACAGGAGGATCACAAGTTCAAAGCCCGCCTCAGCAATGGTGAGGTTCTAAAACAACTCAGTGAGACCCTGTGTCTAAATAAAATTAAAAATAGGGCTGGGGATGTAGCTCAGTGGTTGAGTGCCCCTGAGTTAAATCTCCAGTACCCCATCCCACCCCCCAAAAGTAAATAGAATTACATAAAGTATTTTAACATATTCAACATACTAAATAACACTAAAAGAAACAAGGAAATATAAACCATAGTCCTTATTCTCAGGAATATTAGAATTTAAAGTAAATAAATAATAATCAGCTGTGTAAAAACTGTTTAGGCTATAAGGCAAGATGCTTGGTGGGCAATTATTGTTTAATTCTAAAAGAGGGACACATGAATGCTAAGAGCCTGTTATTGGAGTTATTTCTTAACACATTGTGGGAAAGTAGGGAAGAATAAAATGGATAGCTTCTGTAGCCTCCTGTGCAAAGTTTTAAAAGAAAATAATTTTAAAATACAGGTTTTATTATACAAAGTTATAATATACACAGTTAAAATATATAAAATCAGGGCTGGGGATGTAGCTCAGTCGGTAGAGTGCTTGCCTTGCATGCACAAAGTCCTTGGTTCAATCCCCAGCACAGCAAAAAAATAAAAATTTTTAAAAAATCGTCTCTTATTCCCCTTATTAGAAATAAAGTAAACACTATTAATCATTTTGGTAATTATCTGTATGTGTGTAATAAAAATGGGATCAAGTAGTTTTATAATTAGCTTTTGCCAATTAATGTTATAAACATGTTTCTGGGCCCTTAAAAATATGTATAAAACAGTGGTTTGGGGAATTTTACTTTTAATATCATAAATATACTTTCTTCAAACAAAAGCTTCACTCAGAAGCTCAATAAATAAAGTGGACAAAAGGAAAGCTAGTCTGGTTGCAGCCTGGACCCTACCTGCCTAGCTAGCTTATCACACTCCACTACCATCACCATCTGTGACACTACAGAGCAAGTCTCACAAGGACTGATCTGTCCACTTCCCTGATACGTGTGTGTGTGTGTGTGTGTGTGTGTGTGTGTGATTCGCGGTATAAATTTTTGTGTAACATGCTGAATTTTTCATTTCGTAGCTTGCCATCCTGTTATGGTGGTTATTATTGTTTTGGAATGTCAAAATGTTGACTTCGTACATGATCAGACTTTGTTTTGCTTAGGTTATCAGCAAGGCTAAGGAATGATGGGGTAAATTTGAAGATTCAGGATGCAAGTTCTGTTTTAGACCAGGGAAATACCACTCCATTCATGTATAAATCGCTATTTAAAGAAAGAACAATTTTCTACTAGTTTTTCTTCTCTGTAACAGGTTATTTATTTATGAAATATATCTGCTGGGCTTTCCAAAAATATCTGTATTAGAGGTGAAGTCAGATATTGTGAAGAGGATCAGCAGGAATCCATTATTTCAACAATTATCTCTTTGTAACATGAAGTATTTGCTGGATGCTCCAGTGTTGCTGATGACGCGCTCTTTTACCTAATCCTTTCTGTCTTTAATTAGATTTTTTTTTTTTTTTTTTTTTT
>NW_026000000.1:5827739-5856550 GCF_001458135.2 Marmota marmota marmota
GCCGCGGGGCGATTTGCTGAATAAGCAGTTACCCTCCGTGCGACAAACCTCTCGCGTTTGAGTCCCCGTAGCCGATCCTCGTGCGATGGAAATCCTTCCTCCAGGTTCCGGAGCACCCCACTATTGCTGGAAATTCCTAACAAGATATCCTTTAGCCGTCCTGACTTGTCATACTCCCACACAGTGAAGCAGCACACGGGGGTAATGCACTCCCCTCGCCGCCATCTTCCAAATCCCTCTTTAATTAGATTTTTAAAGTTTCAAAATAATCCTACATGTTGGACCTTAGCTTGTAATCCCCTTTTCTTAAATGTCAGTGCAAGTTATGCCTTCCTTTTTTGTTAAGGTGGAAATTATGGTTATGCTTATTGTTGTTGTTGTTAATGAATGAAAGTATCCAGCTGAGTGTTCTATGTATTTGCAAGCATCTGACTGTGAAAATGGGATTCCACATGGCTTCCTGCTGTCCAATCTACTTGAATGAGCTTTGGAGAAAATGCATTTTGGTAGAAAGTGTCTGTAAACACAGGGCACAGCTGATGATGTGAAAAATAGCATTTTGATGCTTTCAAAAGGAAGCATTGTTTATTTGCCTGTGTTAAGATGTTGAAGGTTGAGTGACCATTATTACTTTTATTAAAAAATTTCAAGTTTTTTTTTATCAGAGTTGATATTTTGTTACTATGTACGTCCTTAAACAAAAAAGTGAGTTCTCTTAACGTGACAAAATTTTCCTTTGCAGAGCTAACTGTATTGTTCAAGTATTTGTTTCATGTAAAGCTGATATGGCTCTGGTCTTTCTAAGATATAAACTGGATATAATTTTTGCAGAGAACTCAAAAGTATTAAATTTAAACATTTTTTTTCAAAGATTTTACATAGTAATTACTCAAAGAGAATGTTTACTGTTAGTAGTTTTATACAAACTTCCAGGATTCAAACTCATGTTCCATGTGATAGATGAATCTATTTCAGACTGTGGCAAATAAGGAGGCTTATGGATTATGAATATCTCTCTCTCTCTCTCTCTCTCTCTCTCTCTCTCTCTCTCTCTCTCTCTCAACAGGGATTGAACCCAGGGGCATTTAACCACTGAGCAACATCCCCAGCCCTTTATATATATTTTTTTTATTTTGAGACAAGGTCTCACTAAATTGCTTGGGGCCTTGCTAAGGTGCTGAGGCTGTCCTCAACTTGTGATCCTTCTGACTTGGCCTCCTGAGTCACTGGGATTACTGGTGTGTGCCACCATGCCTGGCCTGTATTGTGACTCTCTTAGCTTCCCATAATGTTTTACAAGTTTATGAGTTGTCTACAGGGTCTGGGATTAATATAGATATCTGTAAATTTCAGTTCATCTCCTCATTTACATAATATAGATTAGGGGAGTATTAATACCTAAATATTGATGTTTGGGCCCAAGAATATAGTTCTTTTTGACTGTATATTCTTGAGAGATACAGATATATTATGAAGAGTCCAATCTATTAACTGATTTTCTTCAAAAAGTATCATGTGTAATCCACATGTATATTCAATCAGTCTTAAATTCTATATCTATAATACGACAGGTAAAATACAAAATGCCATCATACAGTTGTGAATGGTGGCACTAAACCTAGTCATACAACAGTAGTGACATGGACTTTCTTTTACCTGTAAGTTTTATAGAGCATTTCCACTGTCCTTGGATATCCATCTGGGCCAGTCTCTTTCTGGCCTATTCAGCAGAATAAAATATTAAATTGCCTCCTTTATTAAAATTGATCCTTTATTACAAATGGTACTTGCTCTCTTTTGATCATCGACTCAAATACCATTTTGTATCTTCCAGCAAAGTCTGATTGTCTAAGCTCTTAATTCCTTCTTTTCACCAATGTCATACTTCAGGCAGCTATATCCTCATAGTAGTGCATGCAAAAGTGTTTTCATCATATTTTTAAAAATCAATGCCATGGACTATAAAGAATGGGAGAACTGGAGCTTAGAAGACATGTTCTAATCCCAGCTCTATCAATTACTGGGATCAATATAGAGATCTATGAATTTCAGTTAGCCTCTTCATTTTACTTTGGGCAAATTTCTTGGAATAATAATTAAATTAATATTTAAAGAGATATGTCATCCTGGACCTATATTTATAAAGAAAGTTATAATCTATAATGTGATATGATTATAAATCAATAAAATGGATTTTTGCCTGTTTCTAAGAATGAATTGAGTACTTGAATGGTATATATTGTCTTACTATATAGTTGTAAGGATAATGTTAGATAATGAATTTTAAAGTGATATAAAATTTGGAAAATACAGCTTAAATGCAAAATAGTTGATATTTTCCCAGCACTCTTGATTTCCAATCCTCTGACAAAGTACCACCTGGGTGAACACTACTTGCTTTTATCCTCAAAAAGATATGCATTTCCCTCATAACAAAACAGGACAAAGCTCACTCCTGTATCACATGAAAGAGATTCTAAAACGCATTTATACTAAAATTGTTAATGTTGTTTTATGGATTTATCATTATTAGGTATAGCCAAGTTTTAGAGAAGATGCTTGAATTGTCAGTCTAGAACTCTGAAAGCTGGGAGGATTAGAAATACAAGGTGGGATTCTTATGTTCTGACTTTTCTTCAGTTCAAGAAATTACTTTTTTATGCAGAAGAATAACTTGAGTTTATAATCAAGTTGCTTATGGTTGGCTTCTCTGAGTATGGAGTACAAAGGTTAATCTTGGTCTGTCATTGTTTTCTTAAAGAAAACCGTCAACCTGGCTCAGGTTGAGACAGAATAGTGCAAAAGACTTGGTAGGAATTCTGGATCTCAATTTCTCTGGAGACAGGAATGTGACCACATTTGTCTCCTATGCACTTGAAATAGGCAAGCTCCTTCTTTCATCTTCTCAGTGCCACTCTGTCTCCAAGAATTAATGTAATAAATCAGTGTTTTAGTCAGCTTTTTTGCTGCTGTAATTAAAGGACCCAACCAGGATAACTGTAAAGGAGGAAAGGTTTATTTGAATGCTCACGGTTTCAGAGGTCCATAGAAGGGGTTCCATTCTTCAGGTCTCAAGGTGAGGCTGAACATCATGGTGAGAGAGTGCGGCACTGGGAAGCAGCTTGCTTCATGATCAGAAAATAGAGATAGACTCCATTCACTAGCTACAAATATATCCCCACAGCAATGCCCCCATTGAATCACTTGCTCCAGCCACACCTGACCTGCCTCCAGTTACCACTCAGTTAAGGCCATCCGAGATCCATGTACTGATTAGGTTAAGGTTATAGGCAAGTCATTTCTCCTCTGAATCTTCTTGCATCGTCTTACACATGAGCTTTTGGGGAACACCTCACATCCAAACCACAACAATCAGTTCATGCTTACTATGGTCTGAATGTTTGGTTCCCTCTTGTACACTTCATGTGTTGAAATATCCTAACCTCCAAGGTGACAGTATTAGGAAGCAGGGCCTTTTTGGAGGTGATTAATCCTGAGGGAGGAGCCATCAAAAATGAAATTAATGCCCTTTTAAAATAGACCCAAAGGAGAGCACTTGCCTCTTCCATCATGTGAAGACCTGGCCAGAAGGCACTATTCTTCAGCGAAATGCATCTCCCTTCTGGTCTCCCACTCCCTGGGTCAGCTAAAGTCACCCTTGGGCAAAGCCCTCTTTGTACTCCAAGTCTGCCTGCTTATGGTACCGAAGTCTGTGTTGCCCTTTTGATATGGAGCATGCTGCTACCTTACATAGTTTCCTACTGTATCAGTCACAGATGGGGGTGGTGGTGGGGTGGCTTAAATCACAATACTTTGTTTGAGTTCTGGAGACCTGGAGATCCAAGATCAAGGTATCATTTTGGCTCCTCAGAATAGTTCGGGGTTTTAGATGATCACTTTTGTGATGTGTCCTCATGTGGTGGAGAAAGAGAGAGAAGGCAAGCTCTTGGGTGTCTTTTCTTGTAAAGACACTAATTCCACCATGAGGTTTTGCTCTTAGGTTCTCATTCCAACCTCCTTACCTACCAAAGGCCCCATCTCCAAATACCATCCATTAGGGGTCAGGCCTCACATGAATCTTGTGGGGGACACACTTCAGTGTATAGCACTACACAGCTTCTTACTTTGCTCATTTGTTTTGATTTTTCAAACTCTTTGAGTAGCAGCACCATTTCTTGGCCTGCTCTTCCAGATGCCATCTAAGGGAACAGAAGCCACTTGATTGAAGAGTCATTGATTACAGTACATATTTCATGGTAAACTGTGGCATCAACTGTAAGACAAATATATGTTTTATGGTACTGGGGTGCTTTACCATTGAGCCACATCCCCAGCCCTTTTTATTTTTATTTTGAGACAGGGTCTTGCTAAGTTGCTTAGGTCCTCGATAAATTGCTGAAGCTGGCTTTGAACTTGTGATCCTTTTGCTTCAGCCTCCTGAGTCACTGGGATTATAGGTGCCACCACACCCAGCTTAACAATGCTTTTTTATTTTCATCTGAGAGTACTTTTTACTGGGAGTAAATAATTCATAAGATTCATTTAAGTGACTTTCGACTAACTACAATGTGTTATAAATCCTGTGGGAAACTTTCAAACCACACATTACTCCCCCTTTTCTGTCTGCCCCTGCAAATTGCAAGTTTCTTCTATACCTGGATTACAGTGTGGGTGTAGACTGACATAAGGGCACATAGGCTCATGAAATTCAGCGCTTCTATGCCCTTCCACTGGGAGCCAGATGAACTGAATTTGGAGAAACTTTTCTAAAAAGTACATAGAATTTAAAAAAATATATACAGTCTGAACTATTGTAGACACATAATGAATAATGATTTTAATATTTGAAAAAGAACTTATGGACCAAAAATCAGATTATAGAAGCTGAATTTTGAATTGTCTAAGTTTCCAGACATTTAAAGGCTGGAAATTTAAAACAGATCAGTAGCATTTTCCATCTCTTTTGAAATATTTGTATACCCATACATGATTTGGTGGGGAAGAGGTTGCCAGTCAGAGCCAGAAGACCTGCTGTTTACTAGCTATGTGACCTCATGGTCATTACTTCTCTAGGTCTTTTTTTCTTTCCAGCAATTAAGCTGTTGGAATAGATGATCTTCAGAACTCCTACAAGTTTCAGTTTATGAAAATATGAATAGGTGGTCACCAAGTTTTATCTTCCTTGATCCTTCTATTATCTGTAAAGACATGTTTAAAAAAATTTAAGATATCCATAGTTTCATTTTTCTGATGGTGGTGGCTTTTTTGCTCATTATTTAGAAGGCATTAAAAGCTCTTCAGGAAAATTAACCATGGAGGTGAGAGAGTGCAGAAGAAAAAAAGCAGATAACCATTACTTAATCATTGAGAAATTCCTTTATTGCATTTTAAGGCCAAGAACTAGATTCTTTTCTAGGTAAATGCATTTTGTTGCTGCTTTTTTTTTATCCTTAAAACAAATTCTCTATTGTCCTGGCAAAAACAACTCCAAAATTGAATTCAGAATTTACATTATCTCAGAGCATCATATAAAAAGTAATTGTTCATGAGATGCTAATTTGTGCTGCTTCAGGGAAAAAACATCAGATTTGCAACATATATGCATGACACTATTACAATATACTTCTTTAGATAAAGCTGGAGGCAGAGTTTTGTAGTTATTAATTTAGCTAGGAAGTTTTCTATATCAGATTTTTCGTAAGTCAAGAGTTGCAGTGGCTGTATTTGTTGTATTTACATATTTCACAAATTGGCCACAATTGTAGTAACATGTTTTAACTCTTGTATACATAGCTCTTTCTAGGTATACCTTTTTAAAATTTTAGAATACTAGTATTATATACATTTTGCAAAGATTGAATCCCAGAAATAACATGGACTGGCAAAACAAATGTTTTTTTCCCCACATTACAAATATTAAATATTAGCAGACATGTTGACTATCTGTAAACTTAAAATGTTATCTGAGTTGAAATCCTGGGATTTTCATTCCTAGATATTTTGCCAATTTTTATCAGTTATTTAAGGAAGTATGTAAAGTTGTTTAATTTTTTTTAAAGAAATGAGGAAGGAGAGAATAAATATTGAATGAGATTTAACTTTTGAGTAGAGAATGGTTTTAGTGAAATTAACTAGCTTAAACAGTAAGTCTTTTAAAAACACTTTTAAGACCTAAAACTACTAAACAATAACAACAAAAGTAAGGGAGTAACATAAATGTAAAGTGATGTGTACCATACTATTGTATCATTCCTGAAATTAAAACTGTGGACATTTTTAATGGGCCCAAGTGAAAATGTTTGGCGATACAGGGATAAAAACCTAGGGTGAAGCACAAGGTTTGGAGTATCCCTGCCTTTGGAGATCTTTCACGTATAACTTTTCGTCTTGGGTGACTTAGATATTTACTAGGACCATACTTCTCCCTGTGATCTGAAAATTAAGTACAGAAAACATTCTTTGATAGTTATATAAAATTTGTATTTTGGTCCCACCTTAAACACACTGAATTAGAACCCTGAGAGATTAAACTCTTGAAACCTGTATTATTTGGCTTCCCTGAGTGATTCTTCCTCAAGTTTTAGAATTACTGCATTAGAGACAGAGAACAAGACCAATTATCTTTTCAATTCTCAGTTGTCCAGCATACTACATATGTGTGAAATAAATAAGTAATTACTGGGAGGATATATGGTAGAAATTAAGTTAAAATTAAATGTTTTAGTCATTCCAAAGTGTTTATATAAAATGGTACACTTTTCTGAGTCATTTACAATTACTCATATTGATGTTTTAAATCCTATATTGAAAAAGTTCTTGTTCTCTGTATTATTTGTCACTTTCAGAGAAAGATTTCACATAACTAAATATTATTTTAATTACTGTATCCTATTGCTTTCACCCAGACCTTTTAATTAAAACAAGACATTATGCCATAATATGTTAGAGTCTGTAAACAAGTCAAAATAACACCTGGCATTTTGCCAGGGGAATGTTAGAGTTCGTAAACAAGTCTGGATGGTGCCTGGCAAAATGCCAGAGGGAGTGGTTTGAGAAGTAACAAAAGCGAGCCATTAAGTGTGGAGATTCCTGATTGGTTGACTGACGTATCTAGTTTATGTTAATTAGATAAGCTGTGTGGAATGTATAAATACTGCTCCTGTCCTGCAATAAACGGCTCCTACTNACATTGGTGAAAAGAAGGAATTAAGAGCTTAGACAATCAGACTTTGCTGGAAGATACAAAATGGTATTTGAGTCGATGATCAAAAGAGAGCAAGTACCATTTGTAATAAAGGATCAATTTTAATAAAGGAGGCAATTTAATATTTTATTCTGCTGAATAGGCCAGAAAGAGACTGGCCCAGATGGATATCCAAGGACAGTGGAAATGCTCTATAAAACTTACAGGTAAAAGAAAGTCCATGTCACTACTGTTGTATGACTAGGTTTAGTGCCACCATTCACAACTGTATGATGGCATTTTGTATTTTACCTGTCGTATTATAGATATAGAATTTAAGACTGATTGAATATACATGTGGATTACACATGATACTTTTTGAAGAAAATCAGTTAATAGATTGGACTCTTCATAATATATCTGTATCTCTCAAGAATATACAGTCAAAAAGAACTATATTCTTGGGCCCAAACATCAATATTTAGGTATTAATACTCCCCTAATCTATATTATGTAAATGAGGAGATGAACTGAAATTTACAGATATCTATATTAATCCCAGACCCTGTAGACAACTCATAAACTTGTAAAACATTATGGGAAGCTAAGAGAGTCACAATACAGGCCAGGCATGGTGGCACACACCAGTAATCCCAGTGACTCAGGAGGCCAAGTCAGAAGGATCACAAGTTGAGGACAGCCTCAGCACCTTAGCAAGGCCCCAAGCAATTTAGTGAGACCTCTAAATAAAATACAAAATAGGGCTGGGAATGTGGCTCAGAGGTCAAGTGCCCCTAAATTTAATCCCTGGTACCCAAAGGGCGGGAGGGGGGGTAGTGATTATATAAGAAAATACTCAGAAAATATCTGCTGATTAGGCAAAGATTACTAAGATTTCTTCTCCCTTTCCTCCCTTTCTCCTCCTTTCTCTTACCAAAAATAATTAATGTTAACCTTTTTGTTTGGAAACATTTTTGGAATTTTGTTTTTATTCTCTGGATCTTGGGAGAAACATCAACCAGAGGAACCAAGGTAGACAGAGCACTGTGTTTTCATGTTATACTCAATGATTTAGTGTTTCTCAGTTTCTCTTCACCTTTCTCCTAATTTACTGACCAATTCTTGTTATTCTTTTTGGAGGCCTTTTTTCTATTAATCCACAACTGACCTTGCAAGCTCAATATTGCAAATGTCTGTATAGCCCCTAGTGTGGTCTTAACACCATCATATAAACTGTGCAAGTCATGAATCAGAATAAAGTATGGTTCTATAGGGCAGTAAGAGGAGAAAACCAAATTGTTTTCTCATGAATTGCTGAAACATACATCCACCCCTAGCCCTTCAGGCAATTCTGGACATGAAATATTGGATGCATGATTTATGGCCCGGCTATCTATCTGTCCAGCTCACAGAAATGTCTTTAATCTTTCCTGGTACTCTACATATATACTGAACTGTAACAGTTACTAAGAGCTCCAAACAACCCTTTCAAGGATGCTGTTTCTTTCTCTAAATAAATAAACAAATAAATAAAATAAATAAGACTAGATTTTGCAGTGTGAATTAGATTGTTACTATATATATGTATATTTTTTTCCATCAGTGACTGTTAAGGAGTCCTCCAAGTCTTAAACGGTCCAAATATCATTTGATATTTGGTATTTCAAGTTATCCCCAAGAATAAAGTACATATGATATTAAAAAGATTTATCATATCCAGTGTTGGAGAGGAAATGAAGAAATAAGCACTCTTGCAAACCTGGTGCTGGCTATTCAAACTGACTCAAGCTTTTTAGAATTGGTAGCATACCCTTTGAGGTAGTGACTGCAGTTTGAGAAATTTATTGTAAGAAAATAAGTGGAGTGTGTGTGTGTGTGTGTGTGTGTGTGGAGATTCATTAGAGTTTTAACTTTTTGTTTAATAGTAGCATATTGGAAACAACCCAAATAATTATAAATGAAGCGTTACTTAATTTACAGAACAAAGAAACTAAAAACTAGCATTCAGTGATTTAAAAAAGAATAAATTAGATTTAAATAAGGTGAAAAGAGTACATTAAAGCAATGGATGACATTACAGTTTTGTAGATCTTTTTAAATGTTATTCATTCATATTTTAAGTATTTTTCTTTAAATTTCAATTGGCACAAAAACTATTTAGTTCTGTGAAACTAGGCCCAAGCAGTTTCTTAAAAAATGTTTGAATGAAGAAAATGATAGTTTGAAGAACTGTACAGGGCAGTGATGAGATGCACATTTTATGATATACCTAAGAAGCTTGTAAGTTATGTGAAGATGGAAATATACAAAACTGAGACAAACTTTGCAAGACAATGTTTGGTTGTTTAATTTTAAGAATATTATAAGCATTAAGTTCAACCAAGCATTAAATTCATCTACTTTTCCATTTTATTAATGTTTTAAAACATTCATTTTAATTTTCATACTTTTCCCTGAAGGATAGTCAAGTATGTCATATTTTTATATATTTTCAAAAAATCTATTTCATAAGAATATATTTTTATATTCTGACTATTTGGAACTCTATTTGTTTTAAGAGAAAATACTGCCAGTTTTGTAGACCTTCTGGAGAGCTTATTAAGCACTTTAATTTATAGCAATACAACTTCAAATATCACTTTTTATGTAATACCTGTTTATAGTGATCAATCTCCCTTGTACTAACTGGGTGTTTTAGTGCACGAATACAAACTATAGTTGGTAAACTAAACCAGTTGATGCATCCAGGGATTGACTGTCATCTTTAATCTTTAGAGTCAAGGCTCACCTTCACCTAGGCCACTCATGTTGACATTTCACATGCATGAGTGCTCCCCAGATGACAACTTCCTTCCACTGTAAAGACCCTATTAAATGACATTTTGAATTCACAAGTGTACTTGCTAGCATGTTGCCAGATTTGTGCAAAAGTGAGTAAATGATTTTTTTGGACAGAAGTATCTTTTTTTAATATTGCAGAGGAGTCCAAGTTCTTTAATTAATTAATTTATTTATTTTGGTGGTGGGTACTGGGGATTGAACTCAGGGGCACACGACTACTGAGCCATGTCCCCAGCCCTATTTTGTATTTCATTTAGAGACAGGATCTCACTGAGTTGGTTAGTGTCTCACCATTGCTGAGGCTGGTTTTGAACTTGGGATCCTCTTGCCTCAGCCTTCCTAGCCACTGGGATTACAGGAGTGTGCCACCGTGCCAGGCCCTCACTGTGTCTTATTCAGCTTTTTTGCTGCTGTGACTAAAAGATCTGACCAAAACAATTCTAGGGGAGGAAAAGTTTATATGAGGGCTCATGGTTTCAGAAGTCTCAGTCCATAAACAGCTGATTCCATTCCTCAGGGCTATTGGTGAGGCAGAACATCATGGAGAAGAGTGTGGTGGAGAGAAGCAGCTCACTGGATGATCAGGAAGTAGAGAGAGAGAGAGAGGTCTCCTCTAGCCAGATACAAATATATACACCAAAGCCAGTGCTCTACTTCCTCCAGCCACACTCTGCTTGCCTTCAGTTACCACTGAAGATGATTAATTCACTGATTGGGTTAAGGCTGTCATAACTCAGTTATTTCTTCTCTGAACCTTTTTGCATTGTCTCACAGGTGAGATTTTGGGAGTCACCTCACATACAAACCATAACACACTGTCACCTCTGTATTTTTCAGTCACAATTTTATCTCCTTTGTTATACCTTTCTTTGTTTTAATGCAAACCCTAAGTACATCCTTATCCTGTTACTTTGAGTAAGTTACTTGATGTTTCTCAGTTAGTTACAACTTAAAACAACAACAAAAATATTAAGTATGTATTTCACTGTTATGAGCAAAAACTAAACTAATGCAAGGTAAAATGTTTATATACTTTGAGACCCTGGGTAATGCAGAAAATGATAAATACTATTTTCTAAAATATTCCTAAAATTAAAATAAAATATATAAATACTATAGTTTTCTATTATATTTGTCAGAAAGAAGCGCAGTCTATTTGTTTTACAATGATGCTTAGTTATTGTGAGTGTCTAGGATCAGAGTAAAGTGTACACCTTCTTAGCTATGAAGTCGGTACCACAGAATCTAACAGATAGCTACAAATATAGGGATAATTTCTAAAAGGAGAAGGATACTGAGATAGTAATAGGGGCCTGAGGACTATTTTCACTACTTAAAAAAAAAGCCAGTATAAGTTAAATATATCATTTATCTTTAATGAGAAAGCAAATTGATTACTTAATGAGTAACCTTATTCAAATAAGTTCATAAACCAGGGATCTGTATTTTGATTTTAGGGTACACATTGTCTTAGATGTTTGGAACAGCTATGTTACCAAGGATGGTCAAAGTTCTATGGGTGCTTTCTACTTGACAGTTTAGCAGAGGTTATAATTGTTTTAAAAACAAGTATTAGACTGATAATTCAATTAATCTTAAATGAGCTCATCTAATGCTCCCCAAAGGGCAAATTAAATGTGTAGCTTAATTTTAAATTAATTGATTCATAATTTGTACAACTTGGCTCTATACTGATAAGTAATAGTCTAATTTCCCCTGTAGTAATCTTCCCTGTAGATTAGGGATGAGTATCATTTTTGAGCCCACTCTTTGACAGGCTCTGTGAGTTGATGTACATAATCTCATCTTTCATCCTCATACTAATGGACAAGGTATACATTCTTATATCCATTATAAGAAGAAGCAATTGACATTCAGATTGACTACGGAAAGTAACAGCAAACACTAGAAAGCTCTGGAAATACTCATTACCCTCCTGTCTGAGAAAGATCCTCTCATCCTAATAAACCAGGATGCCTGTTTTGTGTGTTAAATATTACTATGTGCTTCTATCATTAGATAGACTGTTTTATTTATTTTCAGGATACCTTATTTTTAAAGTAGTTTTAGGTTTGCAGGAAAATTAAGTGGAAGGTACAGAGCTTTTCCACATACTCCCTGTTCCCACACATGCATAGCCTCTCTATCAGAACCCTGCTCCAGAATCTACACTTGTTAAAACTGATAGACCTCCATTAACACATCGTTGTCATGCAAAGTACATATTTAACACTAGGATTCATTTATGGTATTATATGGTCTATGGTCTTTGAAGAAGGTAAAATTGCATGCATTCACTACTATAATGTCATGAAGAATAGTTTCACTGCCCTAAAAATGCTCTGAGTTCAGGTACCCCACTCTTGATCTTTAACTATTTTTGTGGTTTTCCTTCTCCAGAATATCATATAGTTAGAGTCACACAGTATGAATTTCTTTCACATTGACTTCTTTCACTTAGTAATATGCATTTAAGTTTCCTTCATGTCTTTTTGTGGCTCAATAACTTATTTCCTTTTAGCACAGAATAATATTCCATTATTTAGGTGTACCAAAGTTTATCTATCTAATAAGATATTGGAGGACATAGTCATTGCTTCCAGTGACTGTTATATTTTGGTTCTGTTTATCTATGCCTTTTCCTTCAGTAATTCTGCTCCTTCATAGTGAAGCCTATGTTTTACTTTGTTGGTATCCTGACAGGGTCTGTCAGGGTAGCATGCATATGGCTCCACTATAACAAATATGACCAGAAATGCCACAGGATTTGCCAGCTTGTGAGGGTGTAGGTACACCAGGCATGAGAGCCCACATTTTGATGATATTTTTCCCCATTAGGTCTCTTTTCAGAGTTTCTGTGTATGCAAGGTGCTCTGGACTGCTCAATACCAGCTGGCTGCCAGTTGTCTGAAGATAGCTCCTATTATTGCTACTGGTGTCACTGACCACCAGTAAGAGGCTCTGTTCCTACTCTGGGTACAGCATCTACTGGCAGTGAAGTAATCCCAATGTTAATTCTTTGGAGGGGAACACTCATGTAATGTGTTTAATAATGCCGGTAATTATTATCTTGGAGATAGGCTGGTAATCATAGCAAAGTTTTTGTTTTTTGAAATAACTATGAAGAAATTGTTGTTTTTATTTTTGCACTGGAGAAGATGTTTTGGGGGTCCTTTAGAATTAAGGTGGAGAACAGAGGGAACAGGGCTGTCAGGTATCCATGTTTTTACTATACAATTCAGTGTTTGCCCTGTTAGTGATGTTTCTGAGCACCCTTGCCCATTCCTTCAGTATGTACTCTTGATCCTATTAAATATTTGGCTACAAGATTTCCTTACATGCTTTTGTGTTTTAGTTGGAACTATATGACATCCTAATCGGGAAAGAGACTTTCTATTTTTCCCTCGATTTTCTCTTCAGAGTAATTCACAACCCCATTCCACCCCCACTTTTGTCCATGGAAATCAGCTCATGCATCTATACACCCTTGAAAAACACCAGACCCAGCCAGAATTCAACTCCCAATTTAGACTCTGCCTAGAAATTCCATTACTGAGTAAATGTGAATGATTGAGTCACTATTTGAAACCGGGAATATCTGACACTAAAGATTATCATTTTCTATCCTAATACAATGTGTTTTAATTACCTTAAAACTTGTTATTCACCAATAATCATATGATATTATGAACAACATATAACCTTGAAAGATCTTTTTCCCTGTGTGAATAGAAATTATCAAGGAGAAAACTCTTCTTAAAATCTAGCCACCCCATTTGTCTGTGATGTTGCCTGGCCAAGGCCCTTAACTGGTGCCTACCTACAGGGTTTGATGTGTTTGTGTTTGACACCTGGCTTTGCTTCATGAATGCTTTTAAAAGCCACTGGTGACTATTCCTTATTGTGGCCTGCCTGCCCTAGTTATTGATTTTGATGTTTAAGAACTTCACATTGCATTGCCTAATGTCTGTGAGTTGAATTACCTGGGGAACAACTACTTTGGTCTTTGAAATCTTGGCATCCAAGATCCTGAGAAACAAAAGAGGTGGGGGACTTCAGTGAGCCAAATTTGAAGTTTCCTCTATTTGAAACTCTACTTGATTTAGCCCACATCTCCCATTTCAAATTTGGCATAATCTGCTTTTTCAGTACAAAGGAGTAGAGGACCTTAATTTGTAATCAGATTCTATAACATACGTGGCTTTTTCCAGTTGACATACTCTACTGCTAGAGGTGGGTTTCAAATGAGTAGTAATTTGTACCCTGTATTATCCTTCAAACTGAACTGTGTATGCATCACAGTGGGAGCTGATACAGGAGTGTACTTTCACATACCTACTTTCCTTATAAAAACACTACAGAGATGTTTCTCCGAGGGCTAGAGTGTTCTGTGAAGTTTTATACTAGAATGAAAAGAACAGTGAATAAACTAGTAAAAAATTTGGATGCTGGTTTCAAGTGAGACCCTGGGTAAACCACATATGTTTATGTCTTCAGTTCTTTATCAACAAAAGAGGATCCATTGTCACCTCTGTGGCCTACCTTCAGAAATATTCTTGAGATGGCAAAAATGTAAGAGCACATTGCATCAAATGAAAATCATGTGCTATGTATGTTTCTGGCAGATGGTCAGCAAATGTTTTGATCACTTGTATTTCATTGTATATGGCAATTTACAAATTCATTTTGCATTCATTTTCTCATATAATTGAAAGAAATATATGTTAGATATATCTTATCATTCTGCTCTACAGATGAGAGAAATAAGTTATAAACATTTGAATGGTATGTCATTGTTGAAGTATCTTTTCAATAATAGGTACTTCACAGTATATGTTGATTTTTCTGAAATTTATCTTGCTGAATTTATTCAATTTTATTCATGTGTAATAAGCAAAACTTATTTGCAAATAATCCTGATATTATATTTTAAAATATACTATAGTTATCTCAATATAACTTTTCTTTGAGAAGAATTGCTTATGAAACAATTCTATGCACATGTTTTTAATTCATTTACTTGAAAAAAATGGCAGTATATGTCCACCTCTGGGATTTTCCAGAGGCTTCTGTTCCGCATTACTACAGCTGAAGGGTTTTATTTTAACATTTCAAGTTGAGTAAAATAGGTAAAATTTATTCTCTTCTTCAGAAAAATAAATCTTTTTATGTCCAGTTTTGTGAGGAGAAAAAAAAGATATTTATAATATCCCTACTTGAAATGACTCTATTGGTAAGGGTTTATATTTATTAAATACATATGATTAAAATTCTGAGATACATATTATGATGTATATTTTCATACAAACATTATACCATAATACTCTTAAGATACCAAATAACTTGTAACTCTATATGTAAAATTATAAGCAGCTTTTAATCATTTCTGGATTCTTTGGTGAAGTCTGCCTCTAGCTTTTTAAAATTTCTCAAGTTAGTACATGATTGGCTTGATTTAATAGACTTATTATTTTTCCTAAGCCATTTTCACAATAGACATTGTGCTTGGCTAAAGATTGTATGAAATAAGAGCCGATGATATATAATTCTTCAAATAAAAATGGGAAGGTTATTAAGGTTACATGTGTCTGTTTATTTGTAGGAAGTCTTGCATTTAATTAATAAAGCAAGTGCTATCCCTTTTTTTTCTTTCATTCATGTGAAAGAGACATTGTTGTATAAAACTTTGACCTAGAACAAGATATCTAGCCTTTGAAAGGAATATTTATCATCCTAAGAACTTCAGGATTTAAGAGTCTAAGTTTCCTTCCAGGTATTTTATATATTCTGAAGATGTTGGAAATGGCTTCTCAGAAAAGGAATTCCTTGTTGGATATAGTGGTGTTTAGGATATTCATAATAATTATTGTGTTCACTTTAGAAACCATTTGTCATTAGTACAAATTCAAAAATTAACCCCACTTTTTATGTAATTTTTCTTTTCAGGGCCAAATGTTCCTTGCTGCTTTACAAATAATTGAAAAATAGACATCTTCGTTATTTCAGTCACCAAATGTCTCAGCGTACCTGCATGTGTGTTTATGTTCATGATCTCAAATATGAATATTGTAAATGTAGAAAAAAGCCATTGGTTACAAAGCTTTTTTGTTATGTTGTCATTTAAAAGAGGCTGTTTCCCTGAAGCCAAGACTGAAATTATAGCAGGTGCAGTTTCAAGCCTCTACAATTATCCTAGATTACCTTTTCAATAAAATGTTGACAGTCTAGCAAAAACAATCTTGATATGCTGTGATTTGGAAGCAGACAGGCATTGCAAAATGTATCTTCGTAACAGCAGTGCTGTAAGTCCCTAAAAAAACAACAACAAAACTATTTATATTGTTAATGGAAAATTGTGGGGTTTTTTTTTTTGTTAATTCATAAATTTGCAGCCCAAACTTTCTATTCCACATTAGAAAACAAGGGTCATATAGAAACTCTTAAGTAGTCACAGCTGGAATAAACACGTCTTCTCTCCAACTGAGAGGCACAAGAAAAGTAGGATATAGCATGGTTCTCTGTGTCTGTAATAGCTATTGCCCTTAAGAAAACTTTGGTAGAAGGAGTTAGAAGTTCCTTCAATTCCATTCTACAAACAACTCAAGAAAGAATTCCTATGTGAACATTAACCACCAGTTGTGTTGGCGACACTGGGCAAAGTGTTTTTTTTTTTCTTCTCATAACCTTCACCCCCACTCACACATCAGTTCTCCCTTAGGTGTGAAATTCATTGAAATCCTAAAGACAAAGTTGTTTTTTTTTTTTTTTTAGATGGCTTTAAACAGTGTAAACAATGAAACTCCAAAACAGGCCAGAAGATAGATGAAGAATTCTGTTTAATCAAGGGGTTAATCTTATACAGATCCTTGCCTCTCATCCTAATCAAAGACTGCTTAACTTTAATCCCTTGTAAAGAAAATATAAAAAGCACAAATGCAACTAGGTTTAATAATGGAAATCAGCTCTCTTTCCCTGTATACACAGGTAGTATTTATTGAATGCTTTATCTGAGCCAAGCACTCTGCTTTACATGTATTAACTAGGGTAATCCTCATGACATCATATAGAATAGGTGCTCTTACAAATCAAAGCATAGAAATTTAAGTAACTTGCCCTAAATTACATATGTAGTCAGTGACAGAGCTTGGATTTCTATGCATGGATCATGATCTGAGTCCTCACTTTGGCCACTGGGCTATATTGCTTCTGTAGTAAGGTTTTGCTACTCAAAAGTGGTCCTTGGATGAATGGTATGAGTAGAATCTGTGAGCTTGTTACACAGGTTAAATCCAAGGCTCCACTGCACACCTATGTATCAGAATCTGCATTTTAACAAGATTATCAACTGATTCTTATATACATTTATGTTTATAAAGCCCTGATTGGAGATCCTTACTGATAGAAAGTAATCTATTTTTAGTAACAAAAACAAGAATTCCCCAATTTAAAATTGCCTAGTGATTTTTTTTCCATCAGTTTTTGACCACGTTGGAAACAATACTGAGGTGCTTAAGGGAGCTATTCTCTTTGTTATTTCTCCTCATGGTCCAGTTATAGTATAGGCATGAAAATATATATGCTCGTTTGTTTTTCTGAGATTACTCCTTCTTATATAAGGCTCAGATCAACAACAGCCATCAGCATTCCCTGGGAATTTATTAGATATGTCAGTTTTGGATCTCAGCAAGACCTATTGGGGGATGGGAACCAGCAATCTATGATTTAAAAGCCCTCCCAGTGATTTTGCTATCCTCAAAAGTTTGAAAGCCACTGCCTTCATTCTTTAAAAATGGCACAATATTTAAATATTATTAATTGTACTTCACCATGGGGCCTTCACTAAAAGGATTGTTCTTTTCTTTTGCAAATGAGACAGCTTATAAATGTGTAGAAGAATGTGTGATGTGAACATCAGTTTCATTGAAAACAAGCCACAGTCCTAAAAATAGGAAGATAGCAGCTTTCTGCAAAAGTGGCTAATTCTTTGGAAAGGGTTGGTTCTGGTGCTTGCCCTCTTGTCATCTTGGTTAACTCTTCCCCCATCCTTTTTGACATGTCATTATATTTGGTTGCTGCTATTAACATTCCCTTGTGAAAGACCTTTCTTTGCTTGGTTGTCCAACGTACTCTTCCTCTGCTCTGGCTGAACTTGCCCTTTGACAAGCCTCTGACTTCTCCTCTCCTCAGCAATTAGTCCCTCTACTGCCCTGTACAGCCTATTGGCTAATAAAGATTAAATACCTGCTGTGCCTGCTGGATTTCATCCTTCAACTCTTACTCTTTTCCTTGTCTTGTAATACCTTTGTGTCTGACATGAAGATAAGTAGCTTTCTTGAAAAATGCTGACAAAATGCCTTTGTCTCCATAATATTTCCATAGAGACTGAAAGTATGACTCTTCTACCTGCTCTTCAGCATCAGCTGATGCATGCTCTGGTGTTCTGAAACTACAGGTATAAGTTGGTCATCTCTTTCAAAGTTAAAAAACAAAACCGAACAGAATAATTTATACCTGTCAAGAAGAATGAGTAGTTTTATCTTGGGACACTTCTGGGGAAACTGAAATAGTTTGCTTTTTAAAAATCAGCACCAGTGCATTTCACATCTGGTGTAAATCCTATAACGATTGTCACTTTGCTAGTTACTGGAGCAACCTGATTGAAGTGTGACGGCATCCCAGAGCTTTGTAATATTACAGGGGTGCATCTGTGCCTTTTCTGCTTGTGGTAAGTTAGCCTCACAGTCCACATGCTTATTCGGGCATTTGGCTGACAATGCGATTACAGTATTGAACTTCCTTCCCTGATGAAATAAGGAACAATTTTCTAAGTCAAGATTTGACTTTATGGTTTCATTAGTGTCAATTAGAATGCTCTTATTTTAGCTTTAAAAATAGTCATAGCTTTTGGAATAAAAAATTGCACAGTTTTTTGTTTTTGACTCTCATTTTCTCCTTTTAATATCGAAAGGCCAACTATGTTATTGATGGAAAAAGGACTAATCGTGACAGGAGTGCAATTAGTGTGAAGACCGTGACTAATTAAAATAAATGCTCTTTTTAGTTTTTAGAATTGAGGCTGCTCACTGGGGATGTTATTCTTTCTTCCTTCTTTAGGCCATAATATTATACTTTGATTATTTTTATATGAAAATATTTTGAAGAATACCAAGTCCTCATCAGAAATAGTCCCTTTATTTCTTTGAGGTATTTTTCATTAATACCTAAACAACAATAACAACAACCTAACTCTGAAAACAGATGGGTGGTAAACAAGTAACATGAAATGGGAGGAGAAAAGTGGGTGTGTTTTGAGTATCAATTCTGATCCTTCAGAAGTTTGCACACTTGTCCTATTTATGAGTCTCTCTCCACGTGCACTATGGCATAATCCTGGCCATGAATGCTTTTATTCCTCTTTATCATGGTTTCCTGGCTGTGAAAGTGAGGAAGGGAAAACAGTAAACTGACCAGGGATGCCAAAGCACTGATAAAAAGAAAATTGAATCCTGAAACATTCATGACGTCCTACTGAAGTGCACCTTGTTCCATGTCTGTCTATTGCATTATTGACTTACATTGAAGATTGCAAATTTCTGATGGCAGTGCTAGGTGGAGAAAAGATACTTCAAGAATGAGGTGAATCCTGTTGATTATCTCTCAACTCAGTGCTCTGCATTGTAGTCTCCAGTGAACTGAGTTGTGCTCTAGCTGATGCTCTTGTCAATCTGATACCATGTGCAACACATGTTTGCATTTGAACAATTATGATCAGCTGCTGCCATACACCTAAAGCCAAATTGATGGGGGCATAGACAGTTAACAAAGTACCCATTGCAACTTCTTCTAGGGTATTATCTCATTCAGTCCCTACACATAAATACATAACTTTAATATGATATTAAGTTAGATTGACTTTCTTGAAAGTTACGACTGAGTGATAAGGATCTCAAAACAATGAGAAGAATCATTAGGAAGTGTTACTATAAAAACAAAAAAAGTACCAAAGTCATACTGAGACTTAACCTGATTTATATTTATAACAATGTGTCAGTTATCAGATAGCTTGTTTTTAAGACAATTCATTCTGGATAAAGGTCATGAATTCCATATTTATAATTTGGAAAATGTAAATGTAAAATAGTTATCTTAAGACAATAGCTCTGTTTGTATTGTGTGTAGAGCATAATAATCCATCTATGGCTCAGAGTATACATTAATTATGGAGCCTGGGCTGTACTATCACCATCTCTCATGGTTTGTTGAACCTTTAAAGTAGGTTTTGGTTATGCCTAAGAAAATAGCCTTGAAATCCATACCAGTCGATACCAAATATTATATTCAGGATCTGTTAGATATCTGGCATATAGGAATGTAATGAATGGTATTAGTGAAGTCAGAGGAGGTGGAGTTTGTTGATGCATCATTAATTTTGGCTAAGATCTACAAAAATGCTGGCTAGAAGATAGAAAAATTTGACAGGATAACAATCTAGAGGTGAAACTGCTGTTCTATTCTGAGTGGGAAGGAGTAGATATGCCTTGCCTATGTTTTAGGGGTTTATGATCTTGAGATGAATAAAGGGCCTTTATTCTGGGGATGGGACTCTATTACAAGGAAAGAAGAAATGGGATTCTTTATCTTTGAAGTTATAAACTTCATTGACATCTGGAATTGGACCAGTCTTCCCTTTCTCTATTTGGCTAACTCCTCCTTCTCCTAGCCACACTGTGAGCACCTTTTCCTCGGGGAACTCTTTCCTCATTTCTATGGCTCCACTAGATGCTTCTGAGAGGGCTCTTCATACACCTTTGACCTTCTCAGTTAACCTGTCACTCACCACTCTGTATAGATGTTGCTTGGTTTATGTTCTGTTCCAACATACTACTGTAATCTCCTAGGAGACAGGAAATATTTTTGTCTTGTTTCCTGTTATGCCTACTCATCATACTTAGTGTTTCCTAAGTATTTATTGTGGGGTAAATTTATTACATTGTATATTTATTACATATACAAATTTATGTAATAAATTTAAAAAAATTTTAAATGGGTACTTTTTTCTTTATGTAGTAACCTTCCTAATGATTTTAGTCATTGTCTTGAGATCCTTACCACTTAGTCATAAACTTCAAGAAAGTCAATCAGAAATCTGATTAAGATTTGTAGCAATGTGTCAGTTATTGAGTAGCTTAGTTTTAAATAAATTCATCCTGTATGAAGGTCACGTATTCCATATGTACAATTTGTAAAATGTAAATCTAAAATCAGCACCATGGTGATTTATTCATATTTGGCCATTGTGGTTAAGATTATATGATGTGTGAACTTGGAAACCCCTTGAAGGATCTATAGAACATGAGCTCTGGAGCTCTCAACCTCTGACTACATATTGTTTATAACATCACTTAATCTTTTTGAACCTTGATCAAGTAGGATCATAACTTGTTCTTTTTATCTATGTTGTTTCAAAAAAATTAAAACCATATATGTGCAACTATAAAACTCTGAAAGCTATAAAATTCCATTCAAGTGGCTTAAAGATTCCAAAGTTTGATGTTGTTTCAGTGTTTATCACATATAAACTAGAACTCATGATCATGCCAAAATTAGCAATATCTTAAGCATTCAGGGCTCCTTCTGGGGCTTGAGACAGAAACCAGACTCATTCTAGTTTAGAAACCACATAACTTGATTAATCACATACTCACTAAGGAGGTTTGGGATGTGCAGGGACCAGGCACTAGGACTGAAGAATAGCTGCTACTGGCAGGCACAGCACACTCACGCAAGCCTTGGCAGTGGCCAGGCTGGAGGGAGTGTAGAGCTCTTCTGGGTATGTTTATGTCAATCTTCAGTTTCTTTTCATAAATGCACATTCTTAAACGATATGAGCACATAATAGGCTATGCTTGGTTCAGTATTATCTGCTGAAGGAGTTGGCACAATTTTGCTGACCAAGGGTAGATTTTATTGAAGTCAGAATTTGTAAAAGTCTGATTAAACCAATGATTAAATGTCATCTTTTGCTTGGGGGGAAAAAAGTTTACGAGCAACTACCTGGCAGATGACACCAAGAAATGTCAAGTGGGCTCAGCTGTTTTACATTTTCAAAATAAGGTTTACTACAGTAAACCTTCTGAATAACTCAGATTTGAAGCTTATTGCTTATGAAGTGGGCAAGGAGATAACATAATGAGAGACAGGCTTAGTTGCAACTGAATGTAGGTGAAAGGACTGGAGCAGGAAGGTGAACTTTGGGTGTTCAAAGCTGAGTGAGTCATGAGGTGGCTAGATTGAACTCCTAGTGTCGCTCTGTGCCACGTTCACAGTTGTGCTGTTGTGTGAAAATGATGGTCAGGGTAAGAGAAAAGGCTGGGTTTAATGTATCTCAGCAGAGGGTCTTCTTCCTAGAAATCATTCAGATTTTCTTTTCTCCTGAAGGCACCAGTGATCTTTTCATAAAATATAGATGATGCTGTTTCTTCCTTCTGTGTAAATATAAGAACTATTCCTTTACTTATTGCACAACAGTACAACCAACCTCTGAGTTTATGCCAATTAAAGCTCATTTTTCTAATTGTTGTTGAATGATCAATTTTCTTTGCAACGCTATGCGTCTTCCAGACACGAAAAATCACAAGAAGGACAAAATGGCATTCTCACAATGTGCCAGAAGCAGACAGTTTTGAAAATGTAAAACAGCTGAGCTCACTTGACATTTCTTGGTGTCATCTGCCAGTGGAGGAGACTGTTAGAGAGCTCCTTTTTGTGGAGATTTTTTTTTTTTTTTTTTTATAGAATTCTGCCAAACTTTGAGAATTACATATAATTTACTGAAGAGGAGATGGGCCCAAAACGACTTCTATTTCAGAGCCTACTGGTGCCTAGAAAATAAATGCCCAGTAATATAGTATCTGCTTCTTTTAACCAGCGCTGTCATAAGCTTTCTTAATGGGAGATGGCATCAGACAGAAGCTTTGGTTTTCATATTTATGTGAGGACTTGAAAGGGTTCATAAATTATGGCTGTTGAGTCTAGCCTGAAGGTGGGAATGAACCAGGGGAGGCAGAGGGGGGCAAGGAAAATTAAAACATCTGAAGCACAGCAAGGTGAGGTCTGAAGGTGGGTCACAGCAGGGGGCTAATTGACATATAATAATGCTTCCTTTTCCCCTCAAGAAGTAAGATTAATTAAGAATACATCAAATACATGGCTTCTGGCATAAAGACACTGTTTTCAGAGAGAGAAACAGTATGACCTATGAACCAAGTGGGACAAGGGAAGCCCCTCCGTGGGGAGAATAAATTTTTCATAATATTTCCGAGTCAAAATCCCATAGTTCAACTTACAACAAAAAGTGTGGCTTTTCTAAGATGTTTGCTTGAATTTCAGCAAACAGGTAAACCTATGTTTTCCCTGTCTTGGTGTGGTGTTTAGGGAGGTAGCCCATCCAACTGGCAAAAGGACGTACAGAGGTAATACCCATTTCCTTAATGAGATTCAAGACAAAATCTGTTGTTATGCACAGATGTGCGGTGACATTTACCAAACATGCTCTGATATTTTGAATTAGGCACACTGTTCAAAATGTGCCAACCTGCAGGAAATCCTGTCACCATAAGAGGGCTGCCAGCAAAACTCATCTTAGCAGTTATGATTGATACCCCAAATATGAGATGTTTGGAGATGAAGTGATGTGAAATGGACCCTTGTACATGGTTGGGAAGCCCAGTGAAAATGGATCTTATTAAAGTCTTTTCTAAAGAATAGTACATCTTCTATTTAATAATCTTCTGATTCTGGATTTTTCCTGGGCTTTGACATTAATTAAATTATTTGAAGCCCGATTATAGTAGTATTTAAGGGTATCCTGAAATGAAGAGTGAGGAGACATTCATATCTAAGAGCACCAGGCAAGAATATGTAGGAGTTATTCATTCAGTATTTATTGGCTGTTTGCTATGCTCCAAAAGCCAGGGGGATAAAAGATGAAGACACATTTCTTGCCTTCAAAGAGCTCTGGACTGCCATAAGCCAGTTTTCTTTGCTTTCTTATTAACACATTCTCCATAATTCTTTATCTTCTTTATCTTAATTTTCTTTCTTAACCTTGAAGCCTGCCCAAACTGGATATTTACCACATTTACCAGAGGTTTCTTTTCTATTTCTGAATTTTTGAATCAATTCCATGAATGCTCTAAACTTTTTTTTTAAACATTTTTTTTTTAACACAATGCCTTTATTTTTATGTGGTACTGAGAATCAAACCCGGGTCCTGCCCATGCTAGGCGAGCACTCTACTGCTGAGCCAGGATCCCAGCCCTGCTCTAAACTTTTGTTGTCTTTTTTAGCTCCCTTAGAATTCGCCATCACTACCCAGGTTGGTGCTAATGCGATCTCACTTTCCTATGAATTTGTAGGATGGTTAACATTATCTAAGACCACTGAAGAATCGAACTGTATTTTAGGAGCCATGGACCATTTCACAATTGAGAGTAGTTTCATGAGGCAGGCATTATTATCCGTGATTCCTAGAAGAGATTAATGAAAGCTTAAAGCAATTGTCCAAGTCTTCACACTCTGTAGGGTGAAGGCACAATGCCCACACCATGTAATGAATCACTCAGTCCTTCAGTTTGTGCATAGAGCATTGACTGAGGCACTGTTTCCTTTGTTACAATCAACAAATGACATTATCTTCTTTCTGGACATCCGACCTTCTGATGTGGAGTCTTTTTCTAAACCATCATCCTTTTGGTACAGTGCCCCATATAGGGGGTGTTTCTTGAAAATAACTACCATTATATGCTCAATCATATAGCTCTATGACTCACTGCTGTCTGCGTTTATTCTTATTCTGTTATAAAATGTTATGTTTCATTTTCTCCTTTGAGGTGATCCGATTCCATTTCCCATCTGATACAGTGATCCTTCCCTCCATCATTTTGAGATGGTCTCCTTGAACACTTCCTGTGAGAAAGCATGATATTCAGCCATTGCTCTAATCCTTTTGTCTTTAAATTGAGTCTAAATTTCCAATTATAAATTCTTTTTAGTAGTTCCTTCCTTGACAGTAAGAAAAAAACTGATTCTTAATCCACTAAAAACATTATCTGATGGATTGGTCCAAATTTAGCTTGAGATGGAACAATTAAAGCTGATAGCTTAAAATGTAATACTAGAAAAAAGAGGCGAATGTAAATAAAGAGGAAAGTAAAGATAGTCTGTAATAGCAAGAAGCCATTGGAGACTAAAGACCGTATCTTGTTTATCTTTGCATCAACAGTTCCTGGTAGAGTACCTGGCACATAGTAATGTCTCAATAAATGCCTGTAGAATTTTTTAAATATGTGTCCCTGGCTCTTGATTTCAGGCTAGCCTTTAATTCCATTTTTAAACATCCCAGTTGTATTTACTGTGAAAGGCTAATGCACCCTTCAAATATCTTAGGACAGTTCCTTTACTCTCTTTCAAGCTGATTGTCCTCAGTTTCTTTATCTTTTTCACAGATAATTCCTCCTACATTACCTCATCATTTTTTTACCATGAAACATTTGCTGAGGGCTGTGAAAAAGTCACAGTACTCAGGTTAGAATATGGTACTGATGTAACTCAGGTACTTGAATAAATATGGAGAGGGTATAGGGATAAAATCCTCGAAGGAGGTACAGTCAGAATGTTGTCAACATTGAGAGGAGAGAAATTCTAGCTGAGTTTGTAAAACTTGAAAGCCATAAATTGGGTTTTGAATTTGACCTGTAGAGCTACTAAGATTGCTTTACATAGAGGACAGTAATTAGAGTGAAGACCTGAAGGCAGGGACAGGAAATGTGGATTTGGAAACTGGACAACAGAATCTTGGTCTGAAACATGAGATATGTGTAAAGGATTGTGGAAGATGAGACCAGAAAGCTACATTTTTTTTTTAAATTTTTTTTTTTAAGAGAGAGTGGGAGAGAGAGAGAGAGAATTTTTCAATATTTATTTTTTAGTTCTTGGCGGACACAACATCTTTGTTTGTATGTGGTGCTGAGGATCGAACCCGGGCAGCACGCATGCCAGGCGAGCACGCTACCGCTTGAGCCACATCCCCAGCCCCCAGAAAGCTACTTTTAGCTGGTAATATAGATAACACGCAAGGATGAATAGATTTAGCATTATGTACGGCAGTAGGGAGCTATGGAATGGTTTTTGGGTAGAGTGGCAGAAGGGTGCTTTAGGAAGATCAGTCTTGTAAGGCTGATTGGAGTAGTTCATTGTTGGTATTTTAGTCCTCACTGCTCTATTATTATGTGTGGGCCCTTGACTTCTCCTTTCATTCTTGGTCCCTAATTTGTATCTGAGCTTCACAGATCCACTTATTTCTTCCAGACCAGTTCCTTTTTTCTTCCTGCTCTTCTGTCTAACATACCTGACTTTTGCTCAGGCCATGGTTGTTTCGGGTGACCTAAGATGTCACCAGCTGGCCAGGCTGGCAAGATGAGCTGGGTTCAAAGGAGCTGGCTGTATCAGTAACTAAGAAAATGGTGAAGAAATCACGCAGCACATGAACATGAGTTTCTAAGAACAAGGGTAATATATGTCCCTGGCTTGGTGACCCCAAAGGTCAGCTCCACGCTGGGCAATGCTAGAAAGAGCAAGAGAGTGAGCAAACCCCAAATCACCCTATCTTTGGGGAGAAGACATTTGATAGGACATTACACCCAAATAAGGCAAGAAGTAGAGCTTCAAAGGGTGGAGTCTTGCTTGGTGATGTCTTGTGGTCAGCAGATTGATTGACATCTTGGCAAGTCACATCTATCTCAGGTGCTGTGTGGGATCGCAGGCAGAGCGAGAGGAGAGGCACACTTCCATCGCTCAGCCCAATCAGCGTGCAATGCCAGACCAGTCCCCTACTATGGCTATGATGCGCATAGCTCACACACACACAGCCCATGAATGGCTCGAGACACTAAGATTTGTTCATTTATCATTGTTCTTTCTCATTCCTACACTCCTTGTTCTTATAGGCCAATCCCCATCCTCTACTACCAATTTTTCATGGAACTGGATAACTAGAGTTTTCCAAATATTTTTTTTTTTTTTACTGATTTTTTAAATTTTATCCAAGTTTATTATCACAGTATATAACATATACTTTTCTATCCTTCTTGTAAAACAAGTTTTATTTATTTATTTATTTATTTATTTTTGCTTTACAATTCTTAATACACCTTTATCCAAATAATTTAATTTTGGCTTAACGGATGTTAAGACAGTCTCGTGAATTGCTGTGAACAAGGACTGCCAGGAGAAAGGCTGGAACGCTAAGGGAATGCTCTGCTTCCATAGGCCCATTTGGCATTCCCACAACCTGTTATTAATCAGCACCTGTTTTTTGGTGCCTCTGGGCTTCCACCAGCAAGGAGCGAGGCATGGTCGAGTTCCGCATGATCAGATTTACCCTGGCACAGTGCAGCCCTCAGTGACTGCCATCGCTGGACTCAGGACAATTCACACAGCTTTAGCTTCTAAAGATGACTCCTTTGGCATGACTGGGAGTTACTGTGCATTTAAAGTGGAGCCTGTAGAGTGAAGCACACTCTTCTTGAGCTTTTTCACTGAAGGTCACCTAAAGACACCTGATAACTCTGGGGGATGGGGAGGGGAGCATTCAAGACAGAACACAGTGTTGATATCTAGGGAAGGAGGAATCAGGGAAAGGCTGTCAGGAGGAAACTGCCTCAGGTGTAAAATAATTATCGTATGTCCTATTATATTAAAACCTTGTTTAAAATTTGCAGTCTACTTATGCTATAAAGAATCCTTCCCAACTCAATTATTGCAGCCACATTTTCATTCCTTTTGTTCCTGTGGTTTCTAAGCATTTGATGAAAATGAGTAGGTGGGGAAATGGGCCAGAAAAATGGACTGAGGGAGAAGAAAATCCTCACTCCAGTTTAATGAGCATATATTAGTCAAAAGGCTGAGGCTTTGGAGTTTGAATGAACCTGACTCTTCTGATTCTCTTATATGTGATTTGGGCAGTAATTTAGCCTTTCTGAGATTCAATTTTCATATTAATACAAAGGGGATAAGGAATCTCATAAAAGTAATACACAAAACAGATACAGCACACAAAGTTCTTGTCAAAATGAACAGTAAGCATTCAATAAAGGCACCAAAATAATAATCATTATTATATCTGTTCTAAAAATGTATCATCATCCATATGATTTTTCCAGTATTATTAAACTTTGAAAGTAAATTTAAGTATTAAAATCATCATAAGTTGTTTTTTAATAATTTTCAGAAGTTTCCACTTGGCCATTGTAATTTACATTATACAAGGTGTAAAGCCAAGCAGAATTGAGAGAAGCAGCTATTTCATTTCTAGTTGTTTCATTTACAGGTCAGCCCACTACACCACTTCTTTTCAAATATATAAATATCATGTAATGGTTGTTTTTTTCTACTTTTAATTTTATAACAATGATTATTCTTATCTTCAGTAGCCACTTTTACAACCCATTCTTTTCATTCAATTTTAAACATATTACCATTAGTATATTTAATATATTATTCAAAGACAACTTTTTCTAGAAAGAAAGTTTAAAACATATCTTCAAAATTGCACAGTGGAGGGCTGGGGATGTGGCTCAAGCGGTAGCGTGCTGGCCTGGCATGCGTGCGGCCCGAGTTCGATCCTCAGCACCACATACAAAGATGTGTGTCCGCAGAAAACTAAAAAATAAATATTAAAAAAAAAAATTCTCTCTCTCTCTCTCTTTAAAAAAAAAAAAAAAATTGC
>NW_026000000.1:5857058-5921290 GCF_001458135.2 Marmota marmota marmota
TTATTGCTGAGTAAAATTTCACTGTGTATATATGCCAAATATTTTTTATCCATTCATCCACTAAAGGGCATGTATGTTGGCTCCACAGTTTAGCTTATTTTAATTATTGCTAAGTCATTCAAATTAGTTTTTGATATGCATGATTATTGCCCTTAAAAAAATCAGAAAGAAAGCCCTGGGTTCAATCCTCATCACCACAAAAACAAAATGAAACAAACAAACAAAAACAGAAAAAAAGGCAGCTATTGAAAGTACAGTCACCTGAATTTTTTAATAATATAAATGCAACATTCGTGATTCCACTATTTCATTTCCGTTCATATATCTAATCTAGAGAATTGGATATTAGAGTCAAATTTCTTCTTTCTGACCTGTCTTGCCTATTCAAGGTCCTTAATGCCTTTAAAAATTCACCTACCTCTCTAGCTTCATTGCCATCACCAGAATCTACCCACCTGGGTAACTGTAAGAGCTGTTAATTGATCTCTATTACTATCTTTATCTCTGTTGTTTCTAAGTCCTCTCCTCCAATATACTAATAGGTGTTTTCTACCATAATCTTTTTGAAGTGAATCATTTGTTTTAAATTCTTCAGTACCTTCTCCTCAGACTTGTGGATCTAGACGTAGCCCCAGAGCAGGCATACAAGAACTATAGTCTTCAACTTGGGCTTATCTTCTCATTTCTGTTTCACCTCTGACTACCTCTAATCTCTGACTACCTGGACCACTTGAAGGCTCCTTCAGGAGTTATGCTGTTACTTCTTCATACATGCCTACCAGATCCCTTTCTGGAAATCACTGGTGGTAGGATGCTATGGTTTAGATATGAGGCAACCCTAAAAGCTCATGTGTGAAACAATAGTAGAATATTTGGAGGTCAAATGATTGGATTATAAGAGTCTTAACCTGACCCACGTGATCCAGTGATAGGGATTAACTGAGTAGTAACTGTAGGCAGGTAGTAACTGTAGAGTGTTCCTGGAGGAGATGGGTCATCACCCTTTTGGGGGGTATATATATTTATCCCTGGTGAGGAACCCTTTCTCTGCTTCCTACTACCATGTCCTGAGCTTCCTTCCTCCACCGCCCCCTTGATGTTCTGCCTCATGTCAGGTCCAGAGCAATGGAGTTCTGGCTCTGAAGGAACTGAAACCTCTGAACTGAGCCCTAAATAAACTTTTCCTCCTCTCCAACATTCTTGTCAGATCTTATAATCAGAGTGGTGAAAAAGCTGACTAAAGCATGGAGAGGGGGACATGATAAAAAATGTAACAACTCCCTTGGAGACTTACTTCCAGAGCAAACTCTGGGAAGTCACTGTTGAGCTCAATGTTAATCTTCTAGTTACTAAACTATGGAGATCTAGGGGATTGTTCTGAAAGGTCAGGGGGAACAGTCAGTGAACTCAGGCCTGTTTACTAAATAATATAAATGTGTTTTGATGTTTTAACAACTGGCATGCCACTATGGATGCAGACCAGTGAAATATATCAACTGTGCCTTTATCAGTCCTGGGAATTGAATGCAGGGTATCACACAAACTAGGCAAGAGCTCTACGCTAGGTTACACCACCAGCCCTGTACAGGAGCTCTTAATCTTGAGTGCTGTTGACCTATTTGTCAGTTTAGTTATATATGGACTTCTCTAAAAGACTATATATTTTATGTTTTTAAAAGCATAAAATAAAATATGTAGGCTAACCAAAGAAAACCATTTATATTGAAATATAGTAATAAAGTGTGAATTGTTATATAACAATTTTCAAAATTAAGATCTAAAGGCTGGTCTAGCAATGCCTCTGATTTCAAAGTAGTAATATTTCAGTTAGCTATAGCAAATGTAGGGTGATATAAAAATAGCCATGGTTTCTATTGGTGACAAATCACCAGGGTGGTTTGTTGCTTACACTTAGAATTGAAAGAAATACTAAATTTCAGTTACAGGGTAGTAAAAATAAAGGTGTTGTTTTTGCCTCTCAAATTCAAGAATCCCTTGAGATCCATATACAGACTCCTTACGGCTCCGTGGATGACAGGTGGTCTTCATCAGTTTAGGCTGTTATAAGAAATACCACAGATTAATAGGTTAGAAAACAAATGGTATTTCTTATACTTTGGGAGGCCAGAAGTCCAACATTAGGGTATAAGCATGGTCTAGCTCTTAGAGATAACTCTTCTCCTGATTAGATGCTCATATGGCCTTTCTTTGGTGCCTACATTCAGAGAGAGAAGGACCTTATGAGTTTCTCTTTTTAGTAAGAATTCTGATCCCATCCTTTTTAATAAGGATACTGATCCCATCTCATCTTAAGACCTAAATCGAATCACCTCCCAAAGATCCTACCTCCTAATTCTATCAGTTTGGTGATTAGGGCTTCAACTCACTAATTTTGGGGGAACACAGACATTCAGTCCATAACACCACCTAAGGAACTCTGAGATGATTCCTCTCTGTAAATCTTCTTTAATCAGTCCTTCTCAGCTGTGCCCCAAGAAAGTATATGTTGCCTTTTCTGCTTATTCACGCCCCAGACACTTAGCCATGGTAGGTTTATATCTCGAGTTGTTTTTTCTTTCACTAGGCCAGAAATCAGCAAGTGTTGTTGGAAATATTTTAGACCTTGGGGTCCATATGGTCTGTGTTGCAGTTGCTTGGTTCAGCCAGAGACAATATGTAAATGAAGGGGCATGGCTATGTTCCAAGAAGACTTTTATGGACACTGAAATTTGTTTTATATAATTTTCATGTATCAAAAAATATGCTTTTGAAATTCTAACCATGTAAAAATACAAAGCCCTTTCTTTGCTAGTAGACTGTACAAAAACAGACCATGGGCCAATTTGGAATTACAGTAGTTTGTGGACCTCTGTACTGAATCACAAGTTTCTTGAGGGCGGGGCTGAATTTATTTTCTAACTTGTATACCCAGCACCAGTATCTTTAAGACTGATGGAAGATAAATATGTCCCAAGTAAATATTTAAGTCTATCATTGCTTTCATAGTTACATATGCTTTCTCAGTATTGTTCCAAAATTTAAGTGGGACAATAGATGAATTCCCCCATAGAACATAAACTAAATTCAGATTTGTGGTCTCTTAGTTTATTACATCTTTGTGGCTCCTTCCCCTGTGATCTTGGGTGTTCCCTAAATGAAAGCTGACTTTAACCCCTGTTGAATGTGCTCGGTACACTTGTGATCTTGTAGTAATCAAAGTTCTTATGCTTTCCAGTGTGGAATGTGGCCTTACTCCCAGAATATGAAACATATTTTAGCAAAGAATTTTAGATTCATACTTGAACAGAAAGGAAACTCTTTCCAGTGCTCTGTTTTATGCCCTTCAGACTTTTTAAAAGTTCAACCACAGCATTCGTCTTGAAAATCACAGAAATTTTATTTGCTCAGTGTTTATTCCCTACACAGGTAAAAATAACACTTAAAATCAAAGGTAAATGAAGTGATTCTTTTGAATAATCTCTTTAAGTTGTGGAAGCAAACAGACTTACATTCCAGCAGGCTGTTTGAGAACCAAGACATTAATCACAGCTCCAGTATAACCACATTTTTTATAACAAGGCAAGATGATTATTAGTCATGCTTGCCCACCTGTAAAATGCTGACTTGACTAATATGTATATTAACTGAATATAAAAAACTGTTTTGGCATCCTACTCAAGGTCATGGATAAGACTGTGATCTCATCAACCTATGTTCATTATCATGCAGCACCGTTATCTGAAATGAAGCTTTATGTAGAGACACATCAGCAGCCCAAGTAAACAAGAACCAAACAGAAATTGCAGTGATTGGATTGTGTTAACTCATTTATATAAGTCATTTTTAAACATATGGATAATAAAATCTGATCAATTCAGTTTAGAGCTTTTTAACACAACGCTAGAGGTCACCTAAGATTACATTCATTTGTGAATTTTTTTGCAGGTGAAATTTATGCATGTAAACCATTAATAAAGAAATATACCTAATCCTTCTCAAAGGAAAAGCTTATTTCTAGTAGTAGAAGAGATTATAAGAAACAGGAAAGGAGCTTTCTATGAGAGAATATGCAAATGTATCTGAAGAAGTAGATATTAGAGATAAATAGCAAAATTGGTAGCATTTGCTAAGAAAACACACACACACACACACACACACACACACACCAGACAAACCTTTGCTCTTATTCTTATTGCTGCCATATTCATTACAAACCTCCTTTCTTGACTTGACCATGACATTGGCTTATTGCTCCTTGTTGGAAAACTGCACACAAGATATTTAACAGAACAATTTTCTTTAGATAGAACTTTCAATATATTACTACTCTGCCCTACAGTTTCTATGTAACTTTTTATTTGATGGCACCACTGTTGGTCTGTAGTCTGTTTGACTCTGGTGTCTTTTAATCCAATGTATGCCTTTCCTATATTGGTTTTTTCTCAGCTATCACCATGGTCATATCTCTTAGAGTCTATAATAACAATTTCATGTATTACTGCTAGGAGTGTGAATGTGTTAAGTTTCTCTGCAGGACAAAGCCTTAAAAATGTATGCATGCTGTATTTCACATAGACATTCCACTTCTAGTCATTTCTTTAAGGTGCATTTAAAAATGTCTATAAAAAATAAGACATATATGAATATATAATATCTAAACATATATTATGTATGTAAATACATAGTATATAAAAATGATATATGATACTATTATATAATGCATAACATGTTATATATTATATATACATAGTTGCAACTATTATATATTTTTACAACTCACCACATAGTATTTTCAATTATTTTTATTGCCACTGTTTTTTTTTTTAAATAACAAAATTGGTGAGTGCGTCCTTATTTGTGCTTAGTGGGAGACCTATCTATATTACAAAATACCTAGAAATCATTAGGTGATGATGAATACAGGGAAATTTTTATTTACTTACTTTATTTATAAACATGTAAAGTATTGATGTACCCAGAGTATATTCTTTTAAATTTTGGTTTTTTACTTTGCTTTATTTTCTTTTTTAAAGATCTCTACTAGCTTGCTGTTGTTCCTCAAATTAATCCTGGCTCCATGAGCCTAGGTTCTAGGGCCCTGCATCAACTGACTCTCAGACAGTAGCAACCCTACAGAAGTCTCGGCCATTTCAGTGTTCTATGGGAAGGTTCTCCTGGGCTCATTCCCAGCTGTGCTCCTGTTTATGTACTTTCCTCTTCAACCACTTCTATTCAGGGTTGGCCTCCATCACGTTTCAAGGTCTCCCTTCCTGCTCTGCTTGGGAAACCTCCCCTGATTTTCCATGTTTTTCATGTTTGTGTCATCTAGTCTCACGGTATGTCTCAAGTACACAGGTGTTTTGGAAGAGAGCCTGGAGTCATCAGAAGAACTAGAATATGATTGGAGAAAAACCGTGATAGCTTTGCTTTAGATTATGTGTCATTTTTAAGGCTGTTTGGAAAAGAGAAGCCACGAGCACATCAGTTCTTTTTGCTTTTGCTCTTTTTCTACTTAACTGAGCATGTTTTTTTTTTTCACCTCTGAGGAGCTAGACAAAGGAGAAGTCATATTTTAATTTCTTATCCTCAGTTTTGCAAGGAAAAACGAGGTAAAATTCAAGAATAGGGTTTATTCTGTAGAATAACATTTCCTTTACCTCCTTGTCCCCTGTTCCTTTATTTCCACTGTCTTTTTCCCTTGAGGTATATGTGGGACCTCATTCTCTGCAAACATTTTCTCTCCCCCTTAATCTCCAGTCTCGATTCACTCATGTACTATGCTTGGTTTGAGAACGATGGCAAAGAGAGACTTGTATTTCTCTACCTTTCTGTGTTTCTCATTAAACCATATCTTGGCCCCCTCAGCAGTCTTGCTCAAACCCTCACATACCTTTTCTCTACTCCATACCCTCTGGGTATGAGGTATATTGGTTTTCTTTATTTCAAAACTAACTTGACTTATTTTCTATTATGAAAATTTGAAAACATATATACAATTGGAGAGGATAATAAAATAAGCCTGTCATATATCATGCAGATTCAATTATCAAGATTTTCAGTGTGTTTATCTTTTAAAACCTAAGGTTATCTTGGTGTATTGTTTCATATATATTATAGCATCTGTCATTTTTTTCCTTATGCTTATCTGTTTAGCAGTTCTGGGATATCTGGCTTCCACAATTATTTCTTGGCAGAATGGCTTCTTATTTATTATTATTAGAATTATAAACACATATTTATAGTACAAATTAGTGGGTTTCATTGTAGTCTTTCCATACATACATACATACATTGCAGATTCAACATTTAATTATGCGTTGTCAAGATGACAGTGTGTAGGAGTAGAAATTAAAATTCACCAAAAATATCTAATAAAACTTCTATGTGGCCACTTTGGGCACAGGCTACAATTTGTTTAACAAGCTTTCTATAGAAATTATTATGCAATTATTATTTCTAATTTATTGAATTCCCCTTTAAACCTGTAAATTGAATTTTTACTTCTAATTTTTGTAATTAAAATATGGTCATATGAGTCGTTAATATCATTTGGGGGAATTATCAGGGAGTATTATTACTTGTGAACCTCTTTTTATCTGCATGCTTTTTTCTTCATAGAAAGTCTTTGAATCAGTAAGTATTTTCAGGGTGTGCTTAACTACTCTCATACCATAAGCAAAAGGAAACTTCCTAGTGGATAATAATGCTAGTATGGAAAATTATGAAGTACATTGTGCTTGTAGGCATACCTGACTCTAATGGAATAGAGCAGTGTTATGATATTAGCTTCAAGTGCATGTGAAAGGTTAATCATTTTCATACCGCTCATGAATAACTCATCTGTTTTGCAGGATATTGTTCACAGTTGAAATTCTCTAATTAATTTTTCCCTGTTTGTTTTCTTTTTCTCCTTTCTCTAGCTCTTGTAAATGTGAAACTTTGGGCCATTGATCGACAATGTTTTCAAACAATAATGATGAGGACAGGACTCATCAAGCACACCGAGTACATGGAATTTTTAAAAAGGTAGGAGACTTTCTTTTCTCTTTTGAAGAACATTTTTTTGTAGTTTTTGAAATGCAGCAACATGGAGACTTTTCCCATTATTTCATTCTTAATAACCTGCCAATTTGTAGAAGAGAAGACCTTGGATGGGCTTCATTATATTTCCAGTGCCAGTTTTCAGAATATGTGGTTAGGTTGGAACTTCTGAGGATCATCCTATATACTCACTCATTCAGCATTCTCTTAGAGATGTGTAGCTCAGAGAAAGGAGAGAGAATTTGCTGGAACAGAAGATGATACTGAGTTCATTTTAACTATTGATAAGTTAATGCATTATGTCACTTCTTCTAAAAAGACCACATTGGAAGGCCAAGACATCTCTTATGTTAATTTCCATATGAAAGGTCAGATGACTAAAATGGAAAAACTCTAAGAAGCATCTATTTAATTTTTGTTCCTGAGTTTAATTTCTCAAATTAGATTCATTTTATATAACAGTTCTCAAATACAAACCTTTTATTTTCTTTGATTATATATTATGACAACTTAATATAGGGTGGTAATAGTAACTAAGAAGCCAGATTTTCATTTTTTAGGAATACACTGATATTCAAGTCCAAATTTGTTTTAAAGAAAATCATTTTTTATGATTGAAAAGAATATTGAAAATTATGATGCCTTAAATGTAATTATTTTTGTATTTCTTTCATTTAAAAACAGAAGCATAATTAAATAGTGAGGCACAGATTATGTGAACTGTGAACTAAAGGGAAGTGTACCCCTAAGATTTCATTTTGAGAATGTTTATTGTTTGCTGTATACTTTCGTTTTGTGAATAAATAGTTAAAACAGAACTACCAAGTTAGAGTCATATTTTGTTTCAGCGATACATTTTAACAGGTATCTATTGAATTTAATATTCCTTTCTTGGGTATCTTTGTGGTTAATTCATTTGCTTCTGTTTCACCCTTTATGCATTTTTTTTTGTATCCACATGAACTCTTTTTGCTATATCTCTACTGAAGGGACAGTTGCTTTCTAATTTAAATCAAGTAATGTATTAAAATATTACTGTGTCTGCAGGGTGACTTTTTTTCTTTTCCTCACTGTGATTGGTTGAAACATTTAGAAAAGGTGGAAATATAAATTTCTTTTGAAGTTTAGAAGGAAATTAAATTGTTCAGTTGCCGTGTGTGTGTGTGTGTGTGTGTGTGTGTATGCATGCATGAGTGTGGATTTGGTGAGAAACACAGAAACAGAATGAATATTTCATTTTAAGATTTAACTTGAAGTGCAAGAGTTATAGATTTTTTTTCTGATGCAGCCCTGATAGAGATTCCAATTGTAGTTGATGAAATGGTTTGATGTTGATTTTAGCTTCTATACATTTTTTTCTGAAGGAGATTGAACCATTCTAATAAGAACTCCTTTATTAGTGGGTGGTACCATTTTAGGAGATGGAGATGTCTTCCTGTGTTATGTGTGTGTGTGTGTGTGTCTTAATTTACTCTGGAAATATTTTCTTTTGTGGGGGAAGGGATGTTACTGTCAGAGCTGTCTTAGTTTGTGTGATCTGTTCTGACTATTCAAACTTTAATACAAGTTGGCTCTCCAGAGTGAGTGCACATATTTTGTTGGCCAGCTAAGAGCAAGTAGAGTTTACCTGGTTGAATAAAAAAGAGTTGAGTTCTGACTTTGATATCACTTTCCATCTGGCCACTCTGTAAAATATCAAGTTTACATTGTTTGTGACCCTCAGACTGGGCTGGGGGTCCAGAGGTACCAGAAGGACCATCACTGCCTGCTTTAATCTAAATGGTGGCTGTGACTAACTGGTTCTTTTCTACAACCGTTCATCGGCTCACAGTTCCTGTTGAATTATTTATGGCACCCCCTGGACATTCCTGGCCCTTTTATGACTGAGACCAGCCAACTTTTCCAGCCTGCTTTCTTCTTGCTCCTCCCAAAGCAAATGATTCCACATACCCACGTGTTCCCTGTATCCCTGTGTTTTCTTCCAAACTGTCAATGTTCAATCCTGTCTTTTTGCTTCAACCAAAAACTTCTTCCACAGACTTGGGCCTCATTCTATGTAGCATTAACCTCTCCCTTCTCTGGTTCTTCATTGTCTGCTTTGTTTGACTATAATTTGACTACTGAGCTTACTTCTACTTCTAGAGTATAAACTTTTCAGGACTAGTATTATTCTTATATCTCTTGATCATTTTCTTTGGCATAAAACTTATTGCTTTATAGATAGTTTATAGGACACCAACTATGGGACCAATGCATAATTTTCATTGCAAAATGACAGTGCAAGGCTCCTTTCCCCCAAATAATTAAAAATGTCATAATGACAGCCCTGCATTAATTCAAGCATAAGACCCTTCTGAGCAGAAGCTCTATCCTCCCCTACAAAGCACACACCCATGAGGCTGGAGACAGCAGAATTCATTCCTCCTTCACATTCCTGTTTAGTTAACTATGTTTACTGTCATTTAGTTCCAAGGCTCTTAAGAAGTGGCATAATCATATAATCAGGTCCAAGGGAAATACTAAAAGATATTGTCAAAAAAACAAGAGACCAAAATTAACTAAAACTTTCTACTATAACTTCAGAATCATTTTTTTCTATTAGTTGTTCATTTAAAGATTTTCTGATTTTTGCTTATTACTCTTTTATATCATAATGTTAAGGGTTGGGGATTTAGCTTAGTGGTAGAGAGTTTCTTAGTATGTGTGAGACCCTGGCCTATATCTCCAGTACCACACACACCAAAAAAAAAAAAAAAAGAAAGAAAGACAGACTTTGCATAGTCAAGTCAATGTACTTTTATTTTATGACTTCACGTCTAGAAATGCATATCTAGCTTAATATTATAAAAATATACCTAATATTTTAATCTTCTCTATAGCAATCTAGGAAAGGTGGATATTTTTCTCTGTGTTAAATAGAATGTTCATTTGAAATTTTCTACTATAGATATAATTTTCTTTATAGTTTGTGATGGAGTTAAACTGTAAGCAATTGTGACATTATCACAAAATAAAAACTCTTACGAATGATAATGTACACCATTAAAATTCTTCCCAGTAGAGAAGTCTATTGTCCCTCCCTAATTGAGGAATGTCAGAGACAGCATCAGGCTGAAAGAGGAATGATCCTGTAGCATTGATCATCTTCCCAACCCTTCCTCCTCATTTTCCTAAGAAAACACATATGTTTAGAGGGTGAGAAAGGGAACACACCAGGCATATAAACACACTGCTGATATACCAGGATTTTTCCTTATTGTCAAAGTTGAGTTTTATTTTATTTTATTTTTTTTTATTTATTTTTTTTGCTTAAAATGTTTTGATATTTATTTAGAATGTTTTGATATTCATAAATTAGTTATTTTTAATAATAGAAACCTGTACTTAATACATACCAGTCTTAAAATATGTTTATTTTAAAAAAATATACCAAGGTTTATATATTTATTAATAAATCAATGATTGTATTTTTAAATTAAAGAATTATATATCATAAAGAGAATTTTCTTATCAGTAAACATAAAAATTTTGTGCTTAATTTATAGTACATACACAGCATCCTTGATATAATAATTTCTCTGCTTCTAACATAAGAATAGATTGAATTCTACTTAAATGTTTTCAAAAAATGAGAAAAGGCTTTGAGTCTCAAGAATCTACAGATTTACTGTTATATAGATTATATATACATATCCATACATATGTGTGTGTATATATACATTTTTATTTATATACAGATTTATTATGTTTTCCCCTTCAATAGATGAATGGATAAAAAAAAATGTGGCATTTATACACAATGGAGTATTACTCTGCATTAAAAAATGACAAAATCATAGAATTTGCAGGGAAATGGATGGCATTAGAGCAGATTATGCTAAGTGAAGCTAGCCAATCCCTAAAAAACAAATGCCGAATGTCTTCTTTGATATAAGGAGAGTAACTAAGATCAGAGTAGGGACGAAGAGCAGGAGAAGAAGATTAACATTTAACAGGGATGAGAGGTGGGAGGGAAAGGGAGAGAGAAGGGAAATTGCATGGTAATGGAAGGAGACCCTCAGAGTTATACAAAAGTACATACAAGAGGAAGTGAGGGGAAAGGGAAAAATAATACAAGGGGGACAAATGAATGTCAGTAGAGGGGACAGAGAGAGAAGAGGGGAGGGGAGAGGAGGGGAGGGGGGATAGTAGAGGATAGGAAAGGCAGCAGAACACAACAGACACTAGTATGGCAATATGTAAATCAATGGATGTGTAACTGATGTAATTCTGCAATCTGTATATGGGGTAAAAATGGGAGTTCATAACCCACTTGAATCAAAGTGTGAAATATGATATATCAAGAACTATGTAATGTTTTGAACAGCCAACAATAAAAAATTAAAAAAAAAAAAAGAAAAAAAATTAGCAGAAATTTATTTCATTTTACAAGACAGTCTGTAAATCCAAGATCAAGGCCTCAGCATAGTTAGATTCTGATCAGCTCACTCTTTGGTGTTACAAACCTCTTTCTTTACTTGGATACTGAGTTTTATTTTAAATCCAATGTGTTTACTCATTTTGTAGCTACACTCATGTGGTTTAGATCCTTCTTTGCGATGATTAGATGTCACAGTAAACTCTGATTCTGGCTCTTTAATCCTGTTTATTCATTTCACTTTTGTGCTTGTATTTCACATTCCCTGATGTAACAAAGGTGTTCCTATGCAAGCATCACAAAAAGGAAACAAAACAACAACAACACCAACATTAAAAAAATAAAATAAAAACAATGGGCAGTACAACTAAGCATGGCATGATTGCTATAGGTCCAGAGATAATTTTACCATTTACCAACATTGTCCATCATCTCTAGCTACTGAAAAAGGCTGTTGTTTTTAAAATGAATTCTGAGACATGAGCCAAAATGGCCAGGCATGATGGTGCATGCCTATAGTCCCAGGAACTCAGGAGAATAAGGTAGGTGGATTGGAGGTTAGCCTGGACAACTGAGTAAGACCCTGTCTCAAAATAAAAATGACTGGGGATGTAGTTCAGTGACAGACACTACTGGCTTATATCCAAGAGCCAAGTAACTGCCAGAGTTAATTTGCATGGCTTTTCTCTGAACATATTCTCTGGTGCTACTGCTGGAAGTGGCATCTATACTCAGAGGAGCTTTACAAAGTAGCTGTGGGCCCACTGGGTTCTCTGTTGGCCTCAAACTCTGGTGAAGATGACAATGATGATGGTGGACGCCTGTTTGTATTACTTTCTTCATCAACAAATCAAAAACACAGCAGGAATTTTTTGAAATTTAGGCTACTCATTTAGTCCTACAGATCCTCAAAAAAAATCTTTCCTCTGTCTATTAGACCATCATTCCAGCATAAGGCAGATTAGCTCATGCTGTTCCTCTGGCATAGAACCTTCCATGACTTCTTTCACTTCTAGAAGAAAGCCTACCTAGGTGTACTTGTCCTCAAGTCCCTGTCTTATGGTTTGGATAGGAGATGTCCCCCAAAGCTCCTGTCCCACAAAAGTTCCTAATGCAGGAATGTTGAGAGGTAAAATTATTGCACTGTGGGAGCTTTAACCTATTAAATCCATCCTAGTTTGAATTAACTGGATGAGAGGTAGATGAGACATGGCTGGAGAAAGTAGGGGTATATCCTGGAAGGCTGCATATTCCCTAGGGCCTCTTCCCCCCCTCCACCCTCTCTCTCTCACACTCTCTCTGCTTCCTGACCTTTCCATGAGGTGAACAACTTTCCTCTGTAGCATCCTTCCTCCATGATGGGCTGCCTCACTTTGGGCCCAGAACAATGAAGTAGGCCCCTTATGGATGAAGACCTCTGAAACTGTGAGCTCCAAATTGACTTTTTCTCCCTTTAGTTTTTCTTCTCAGGTATTTTTGTCAGAGCAGCACAAAACTAACAAACTCTGTCTTCTCTAGCTACTGCTGACCTCTCCAGTTCTCTGTTCATCTTCTCGTATTTTCTCATTCTCTTTGCCACACTCACATGTTAGTTTTTCATTGCTTGATGTCCTTCATGCTTCCTCGTATTAGAGATTATACCAAGAGAATCCTCTGCCTTTGAGGGGAAATTATGCAGAGTGACCTATAGAGAAGCAAACTGAGTATGCCGGTAGTGACAGAATATGGAACCTGAAATCTGATTTCAGGCTTTTGATTTCCCTTCCATGAGTTGAATGGGGCATTGCAACTATCTGCCATCATGTTTCACACTGCATTTTTAACTAAATAGAATATTTAAGTTTAGGGACTTTGAGGTTTGTTGGTGACTAGTTAACTTTCAGTTCATTCTCCAACCATTATGGAAATTTGAGGCATTTTTAAATTTCAAAACTACCAGTCCTAGGATTTAGCCTTTTAGGCTAAATTGTAGAGCTTCTCTAGGAAGCCTTGGTTTCTGGAAAGTAATTTATAACCAAAGTCCAAATAATGGCCCATGAGAAGGCCTCAGCAGGAGCTGCATGCAAGGGATCAAGGGGACCAAAGGCCTTCGGTTAATCATAGAGCTACTATGTTGGTTCTTCCTTCTTCCATAGTTGCTTTCTTAAAAAAGTAAAATCTTGCTAGATTTTCATTCTATGAAAAGACTCCATCTTCTTTATCTCCATCATTAGGGAATAAGTCCCAAGTGCAGTTGGTTCTTCCCCCTTATTCTTTAAACCAATATTTCTAATATGTGTATGTGTATGTGTATATATATATATATATATATATTATATATATATATATATATATAATCTCCAAGACAAGTTTAAAAAATGCTATTTACATATGTGTATTGGAAAAGTGAGTGGTTACCCCTAGGGAGGAAAAAAAAAACCTATGACCTATGACTTTGTTTTGGAAATTACATACTATCATTTGACACCAAAAATACCTGGACCACAGGGATGATTTCATTTTCTGAAGTTTCTCCTCATTTGCTTTGAATTGTTGTCATCTGATAGTGTTTGTCACAACTGCCGTTGTCAGAGGAGGCATCTTCACTGCTGTCGTCTGATAAATCAACAAGGATTAACTGATTTTCTAAGACATGATGCAGTTTAGTCTTCCTTTATATTTTATAGCTGGACCAACTGAGTCTCAAAGAAGCCAAAGCAAGCTCATATCTAGTAGAAAACTTCTTAGATTAAAGCTTAGGTGTGTGAACCTCCAGTCTGAGTGTCCCCACACACACCCGCACTCAGATTCACAGTTTGTTTTCCAGGGGAAGCTCTCACTATAGTAAACTAAAGTGAGGAGGAGTTTGTGATATTTTCCTTTTTCTCTTCAAGAAGGTGACTTACTTATATTACTAGCTTAATATTATATAGAGTTCATTCTATATCACTTAGAAATGAGATTTCTAAACCTCTTGCAAGTTTTTCATTCTCTGATTCAATTTTTAAAAACCCAAGAATTTCATTTTCTTGTAACTCAACCCAACAAGTCACTCCATTTTTGATATTTTTATTTTATTTTATATCCTATTTGTAAAAGTCTAGTTCAGGAGGCAGTTAGAGTTCATTCAGTAGAATATAAAATGGTGAGGGATGTGAGGCATTATTTATTTTGCCGATGGGAAAAAATAAACCTACAAATATGAGAGTTGCCCAACATCACCGGGAAAATTGGTAGTATAATGATTCAGCTCCCAGTTCCCAGGAAAGTCTGAAATTCAGCTGTCCTAGAATATCAACTGTCTTTTGTTCAAAACCTCCAGGGTAAAATTCTTCACAGTCTTGACTAAACATATGTTCTAGTGTTTCACAAACCCTGTAGGATATTCTTTAAGGCTCTTGTTGAATGTTGTTATATCCTCTATGGAAAGAGAAAATAACTGCACCCAGCTGTCCTTATACTATCAACTTTGAATGACAGATGTGGGATGGGACCAGAAAATTTGCATTTTTAACAAATTCTCAGCTGATGTTCATGCTGCTTGGAGAATCAGGATCTAGGACATAAGATAGAAGTAGAAAATGTATTTCAAGAATTTTAAGTATTTGTATGACTTACTGATAGGAAGAATGGGTTTAAACCCTGCTTTTATCAATTATAAGTGTATAATTTTAGAGAAGTGTCTTCAAACAGGCTCAGTAATAAAAATGCAGAACCTTACCATGAAGGATCATAATTATAAATAAATAATATAATAGATAACCTTAGTAAATATTTATTATGTGACAAGCAGTGTTCAAAACACTTGAGGTGTATTATTTAGTCCTCAGCAAAGAACTATAAAATAAATACTAGCATTTCAATTTTATAGATGAGGATACTGAGGCCAAAGAGTTGAATAAAATTACACAGCTAGTAGGCATAGAACCAGAAGCTACAGAACTGATATCCTTAAACTTCACCCTTCACTGTCTCATAAATGTTGAGCACCAGTATCAGCTCCCACTTCCTGCTGCCCCTCTCAAATTAGCATTTGCTCTTCCTGGAGGTGTCTGCAACAGAGTGACTTCATCCTTGATGAACCTCAATTTCCTGTTCACCATATTTCTTTTGTTTTTTTTTTTAAACGGTATCTTTTTTTTTTTTTAATTTTTTTAATATTTATTTTTTTTTAGTTCTCGGCGGACACAACATCTTTGTTTGTATGTGGTGCTGAGGATCGAACCCGGGCCGCACACATGCCAGGCGAGCGCGCTACCACTTGAGCCACATCCCCAGCCCACCATATTTCTTTTGTAGCAGTGCCCTTCTCCCAAAACTCAGCGGTACTTTCCTTCCACTCACATCCTTACCACCCATGGAATATGTTCTCACAAACAAATGCTCATTTTAAATGGCATTGAATTAATGATGATATCTTAGATTCCATAAGCTCAGTGGAGGAGCTTTCAGTTATTTGGAAATCCAACTGCTGGATGTAAGTAAGTGTCATTATTTCTAAAATGAATGCTAAATGACTAACAGCTCAGGATAAGGGTCTTCTTCAGACTTTCACACATTGTGTTCCTGGCTCTCTTTCTACCTCCCTCCCACAAGCAACTCAAGTTCAGGTTGTGATCTGTGAGTAGGAACTATTATTGATTATGTTGGGTTCTCTGATCTTCTTTCTTTCTTTTTTATTGATTTTATTACTTTTTTTTAAATACACGACAACAGTGGAATGCATTACAATCCTTATTACACATATAGAGCACAATTTTTCGTATCTCTGTATATAAAGTATGTTCACATCAATTTATGCCATTATACATGTACTTTTCTTTTGCATTACAATTCTTAATACATATATATACCATAATTTTTCGTATCTCTGTTTGTATATAAGGTATGTTGACACCCAATTCAAGTCTTTATACACGTGCTTTGTATAATGATGACCATCACATTCCACCATCTTTGCTAATCCCCTTCCCCCTCCCTTTCCCTCCCACCCCTCTTCCCTATCTAGAATTCATCTAATCCTCCCAAGCTCTCCCTCCTTACCCCATTATGAGTCATCCCACTTATATCAGAGAAAACATTCAGCATTTGTTTTTTTGGGATTGGCTGACTTCACTTAGCATTATCTTCTCCAATGCCATCTAATCTTCTTTTAAAGAGGTAGACTATGCAGACATATGTGGAGTATTTCTTATACCCTTGAGCAGGAAGAAATCAAGATACTAGTTTTTGGATACAAACTATGTGAGGGACAACTTGATAGCTTAACTGACTTGTTAAATTCACATTTCCAGAAAATTCAAATCATGATTTCCCTCATTTTTTTGTTGTTGTTTTTTTGACCTATAATTTACAGGGGATGATGGGGGAAAATAAAGAAAAAGTATGTATGAAAACAGCTTTAGAAATTTTAAACCCTTTGTTTTTAATTTTTAAAGAATAAGTGACAGACCTATTAAGCTTTTAAGCTTTGAGCTTTAATAGAGCTTTACTAGAAGATTGTGAATCCTGCATTGGTATTAACCTTGACAAAGCTGGCATAGCTCTAATTTGAAGGGAAATAATGTGCAGAATAAATAAAGAGGTACTCTCCCATACCATTTTCAAGTATGTCTGCTTACAGAACACTTTTTGGTGTCACATCCATTCTCATTAAACATGACACAGGAACAGATAAATACAACAGTGGCTGTTAATTTTGTGTTGTCATCTAGCATTTGCACAAATGTCTCCTTATAGATCCCTTTTAAAAAAGAAATACAGTTGCTATCAAATGTTTAAATAATTACAGGTTAATTTTCAAAAATTATTTGTCTGCGTGTTTTATCTATAGGCGCTCTGTTTTCCACATGTGTAGTTTTTTTTTTCCTGATTCTTGCAATTACTTAAGATATTTGATTTATTAATTTTTTGGCTAAACTCTCCAGTTCAAGTCAATAATGAATTCCATATAGCTAAGTCCTCTTTGGCCCAGAAGAAGGCACCTCACTAGCTAGGGGATTTAATATATTGATTCATTATGGTGTCTTTCCCTGAGCTTGGACTTGGAGCAATGAGTCTCTCTAAAGTTTGTAGGCTAACTTTTCCTCATAATTTCCCTGAAGATACTTTCTCAACTCTCTGGGGCTTAAAAATCTAAAGCAGTGTGATGAAGCAATTTTATATTTTCCCATTTTGTAGTTGCTTTGAATCTTATAAATTGTTTCTGTGGCAAGGCTGATTTTATCACCACATAATTAATATTGAGCCTTCTTAGAGTTCTATATTTGTAATGTGTGTTGTACACCAAGGATTGGTGCATCTGGGAATGAGCTCTTTTCATAAGGAAAACTGTCCTGTAATGAACAAAGTCAGAAGGCATCTACAGGTTATTGGTGGAATTAAGAAGGTAGGTTTCCTGGGTCTCAGAAACCTAGATTTGTCTACTTGATATAGAAACCTGCTTTTCCAGAATTGGTGAAAAAGTCTAAGAGGAAATCTGGAATGGACATGAGGAAATGCTGCTGAGGGGCAAAGTAAATATCAGGTTTATTGAGACACAGAAAGAACCCTAACCCTGTACATCTTGTCTGTCCTAGAACTGGAGAGTGCGTTAGTTTGTTAGCTTGGAAAAGGCATGAGGAGGTGGAATGAACATCATTGATCCTAGTTTTGCTGAAAACAATGTTGATCATAATTTGTTAACCAATATGATTTTACCAAGGTGAATGCTTAAAGGAAAGCATGGAGTCTATCTATTGGTTATCTCTGAAAGAGAGAGTCCTGATTTTCTGCCTCTATCTAGGGTATGAGGGAAGCACATTCATTAGAGGGAGCCCAGGCCTGTTACTTGCCTGTGGAACTGAGGGTTAGCTGTGAACACTCCCCTTAATGCAAGTGTTTTCAAAGCAGTGAGTGTGTGTGTGTGTGTGTGTGTATGTGTGTGTGTTATAACTGTGTATGTATATATAATGATATATTTTTGTATTGGATAAGAAGTAAAACCAATGCATGAAAACTGGAGTCTGCTCCCAAACTTACTTTTCATTTTTTAAAGCTAGATTAAGGATATTGTCTCCCTAATGACAGTTCACTCAGAGTCTTTGCTCTTGACAGTCATATTTTTAACACCTAGTTAATTGGACTCTCTAGTACTAAACAGTTTTTATTTCAATTTGAAGCTGTCTAATATAATTAGATGAGATTTGCTCTTTAATTATTAAAAATGAAGTTTTTCAGAAAAGAGATATCTCCTTCCTCTCATTAGTATTTTTCTTCATAGGCCTTGGCAGATTGCTCTAGCATCTCAAAATGCTTGGTTGATTTCTTTAAATAGTTCTTTTCTGCACAGATTTCTCAACAATCTGATTTTCAACACTCTGATTATGCTACACTATATCATGCTACTGTTAGACAAGGAAAACATTCCAAGTAACCTGAGATTTGATTTCAGAAGTCTTTGTATATTATAAATAAAAAAAATAAAGTGAAAATGATTTTTATTTTTAGAGGTAGTTTCTACCTCTGTATAGGCTAGAATATCAACTGTCTTCTTTGGAGAGACCCCTCTCCCCCCTCCCACTTTCTTTTTCTTTTCTGTTTTGTTTTGTTTTTTGGGCACCAGGGATTGAACCCAGGGATGCTTAACGACTGAGCCACATCCCAGCCCTTTTTTATATTTTACTAGAGACAGTGTCTCTCTAAGTTGCTTAGGGCCTTACTAAATCACTGAGGCTGGGTTTGAACTCACAATCCTCCTTCCTCCTGCCTCAGCCTCCCTAGTCGCTGGGATTACAGGCATGTGCCACTGGGCCTGGCTTCCGCTTCCACTTTCTGAACCAGTTACCATACTCTGTTTTCTTCTGAAGGGTGTCTGGCAGCCTTTATCCACACTGAAGAAGGGTCTTAATTCATACAAATGCAAACAGAAGTGTTCAAAGCAGATTTGAGGAGTAACAATTATGTGATAATACTTGTGTATATCTAGAATTTTTCAGTACTTCATGTTTAACACTGTATTTTTCTGATTATTTTGTCTAAATAAAATGTTTTATTTATCTTTTTCAAACATTTTATGTTTGCTCTCTGGAAATCACAGCATCAACATATTATTCCTTTGAAACTAGTTTTGTTGCCAAGCTCCAAAGAGCTCATGTTACACCTCACTATTTTGGAGCCATGTCTTGCCTATGTTCCTTATCTTGGTCTCACCTAGCCCATTTTGTCCCACTGTCAACAACACCTGTTAATATGGTCTGTCCAGAGATAGTTGAAGCTGACTACAGCAAAATAAAGATGGTGTTTGAAGGGACCCAGGGAAAGACAATGGAGTCTAGAGTGAGTGACCCTGTAACTGGAAAGGCATGTCCATGAAAGAGCCAAAACACAGACCACAGAGCCTCACAGGCCCATGGGGACAGATTCAGAGTTGATCTGCAGCTGAAGGTCTGTGTTTAAGACAGAATCAGGGAAGGAGTGATGCTGGAGTAACATTGTAGCTGAAGCTCTTGTTATACTAGGAAAAAGTCCATGATGTGAGGAGAGCTGAAGTAAAGAATGTTCATGATCACTGAAAATTAAAGGCATCGTAGTTGTGACAATTGAAGCATACGTGATTTGTTTATATGGGTTTCGAATAACTTTTAAAAACAGAATGAAAGTTTTTCTAAATGATTTAATTTTAATGATTGTAAATTAATTGAAACATTGATTTTGTAAAAATGCTAAAAATGGGAAATATAGTTGTTGCACTGTCACCTTCTGAAGACATCTAGAGATACACACTGATACCTCTTTGAGGATTTTACTCATGAAATTTTTTATTTGTGTGCAACTTTTATCTAATTATGCTCATGATAGATACATACTTTATAATGTTGCTGTTAATATTATAACCTTTCATATCATTAGTATTAAATCTCTCCAAATTCTTCTTGGCTGTCTTTGCTGTCACCATCTACTTCTTGACCTTAGTTTCAGGGGATAGGGCAGGTGTAATAGGAACACATTAGAATGAACGGCAACACAACCTCAACCTACTTATTCAGGTTCACTTGCTGTGGATGCAGAACTAATTGGATTACTCTTAGACAGTGGAAAATGATTGGTGTCAGGAAAAGATCATAGAGGGAGGTAAGACTGATTTGTGGCTTTTAAAAATGAAAGCTGTGGTTTAGTCTTAAGCATACTGCCATTGCACTTGTGTGTGCGCATGACGATTTCCACTGGTCCTTTGTAATTTTGACTGGAAAGAATTAAGTTGGATGATTCTTATTTGGTTATAATATTTGAAATAATTTTATTATTGCAATAGATCATACATATAATAAAGTACATAAATCTTAAGTGCAACAGATCAATGAATGCCTAAATATTTGTATACTCATGAAAACATTTTCCAAATCAAGATGTAAGTCATTTCTAGTTCTTTGGAAGGCCCTCCTGGGTCTGCTCCCAGTTAATCTCCTCTGCCTATGGTGGCCAGTGTTTTAAGTGTCACTATCATTGTCTATTTCTCAACATAGATTAATGAAATTATTCCATATATATTCTTCTGTGTTTGGTTTATTCTGCTCAATATTATGTCTAGAAGAATAATCTCATTTGCTGTGTGCATCAGTAAGTCATGCCTTTCTACTACTTTGTAGTATAGCATTGTATAAATAAGATACAATTCATTTATCCATTTTATTGACAATGGGCATTTGGATTACTTCTAGTCTGGGGCATTTCCAGCTTGGCAGGTTTTATAACACTGCTGGAAACATTCTTGAATATGGCTTTTGGTATATTTCTGTCTTCATTTCTCTTGAGTACATACATATCTTATAACACGTTTCTGGATTTTAAAGGAGGTTCATATTTAAGGTTTATATATTGTCCCATATAATATTCCAAAGTGGTTAAACCAATTTATTCTACCACCAAAGTACGAGAGAGGTATGTTTCAGATTCTCACCAATATTTGGTATTGTCAGTCTTCTTAATTTATCTGGAAAAAAATTTTTTTAAATAAAATAGAATGCCTCAGAGTCTATAAATAATTTTTGAGAGCACACTCAATTAATACAATTTTTAAACACACTGCATGAGAGATTCATTCCTTTTACATTATATATGTGATTTTGCACTAATACATACAAGAAAGAAGGTATATTAAGTGATATGATATTGAAAGCGATGGAAAACCCCAAAATAAATCCACAGGCTTAGGGTTATTGGTCTTTAACAAAGGTGCCAAAACACAAAATGGGAAAATAATATTCTCTTAAAAAAATAACACTGGAAGCCGGGGGCAGTGGCATATGCCTGTGATCCCAGCAACTCAGGAGGCTGAGACAGGAGGATGATAAGTTCCAAGACAGCCTCAGCAACAGTGAGGTGCTAAGCAACTCGGTGAGACCCTGTCTCTAAATAAAATACAAAATAAGGCTGGGCATGTGGCTCAGTGGTTGAGTGCCCCTGACTTCAATCCCTGGTACCCCCTCCAAAAAAAAAAAAAAAGTAATATTGGGAAAACTAGACATCCACATGCCAAAGAATGAAAATGGACCCTTTTCTCATACCATATGCAAAAACCAACAACAAAAAAGGATTAAAGACTTAAATGTGAGACCTAAAACTGTAAAACTTCAAGAAGAAAACTATGAAGGAAAAAATTCTTGACATTGGTTTGGGCAATAGTTTTTTTTGGAGAAGATACTAAAACATAGGCAACAAAAGCAAAAATAGGCAAATGAGATTGAATCAAACAAAAAAGCTACTATACAGCAAAGGAAACATTTAATTGAATGAAGGGACAACCTACACATGGGAGAAAGTATTTATAAACCCTATGTCTGATGGAGGGTTAGTATCTAGAATACATAAAGAACACAATTCAATGATAAAACAACCGTATTGTAAAGGACCTTGAATAGACATTTCTGAAAAGAAAACAAATAGTCAACAAATTGGTGGAAAAATGCTTATTGTCACTATCAGGGAAATACAAATAAAACCATGGGAGAGCACTTCAAATTGTTAGAATGGCTATTATCATAAAATAAAAAGTAAAGTACTGGCAAAGATATGGAGAAAAGCAAACCTTTATACACTTTTGATGGTAATGTAAATTGGTACAATCTTTATGGAAAACATTGTGGATATTCCACAATAAATTAAAACTAGATTACTATATGATCTAGCAACCCTATTTCTGGGTATATATCTGAAATTAATTAAGCCAGGTTGTTTGAAAAGATATCAGCACGTCTCACTAATTGTAGCATTATTCACAGTAGCCAAGGCATGCAGTTAACCTAGGTAGATGAATGGATTTAAAAAGTATTATACATACCCTCATGTACTGAAATATTATTGGGCCTTGAAAAATATTTGGAGCACATGGATGAACCCCGAGAGTATTATTCTGAGTGAAATAATCCAAGTATAGAAAGAAAACTACTCTATGATCTCACTTTTATTTAGACTGTAAAAAAGTTGAACTTGTAGAAACACAGAGCAGAAGAGTGGTTTCCCGGGACTGGGAAAATAGATCAAATTGGTCAAAGGACACAATATGAAGAAAAAAAACATGAAATAGAAATAAATACATTTAATTAACAATACATGCCTTTATTAACCCCATAGATTGTCTTACACAAATTATTCAAGGCCATCTGTGCTGTGAGGGATACACATGTCTCATGAGCCATAATGAAATCAACAATTGCTACATGGAATGACAAGTGTCCTGTTTGCCACCAGACTTTCTCCTGGTTAGTTCTGGAGGCAGCGCAAACTAGATGAAAGTGTAATCTTCCTAGATAAGGAACTACAATGTAGAAAGGTGTGGGTGGTGAATAATTTCAAATCACTCTGCTATAGCCCTCCCTCTATGTTTCCTTGTGGTGCACATCAAGTTAGATTCCCCTTCCCAGCAGATAACTTGAAAACCTCTGTGCACGCCTGCCACGTAGACCATTTTGTTCATCTTTATTGTGCTCACGATTTATTTTTCCTTTGTCAGTGGTGTTTCTTCTCAACTAGTGGTTCTCATAGTATGATGCAGGTATCTGTGAACTCCTCAGCAAACTTTAGGAGAACTCATGATGTCAAAACTGTTTTCACAATAATACCAAAGTGTTTCCTGCCTTTTTCACTCTCATTTTCTCATAAAGTTACAGTGGAGTTTTCCAGAGGCTAGAATGGCTACTGGAATATGTGCTTGACTATTTTTTATATTATACATTTTCCTGAGTTTCACTGTCTAATATGGTAAGACAAATAGGTACAAAGCATATAAACAAAAGTTCTTTTGAGATCCTCAAGGTGTTTAGGAGTATAAAGGGTCCTAACAACAAAAAGTCTGAGGGCCACTCTTCAAATTATAATGAGATAAAGTGAGGACAAATAGTGCTTTAGACTTTCATAGAATTATTTTTTTTCAGAACCAGCATTTGAAAGTCAAATATGTTCCCTGACAGAGAAGAGGTAGTATCAAAACCTTGTGAAATCAGAAAAGGTCTTTTTCACCCTTAGCATGATTAGGAGGCTCATTGTTAGGGAAGAGCAGAAACCCTTTTTTTTTTCCTCCTTTTCTTTCCTAAGTTTCTTATAGCTTTGCAGTGTTATTTTAGATAAAAGTGAGTTTTCCATATGCATTCCCATTGCATTTTTAGGATAATATACTTTAATTAAAATTTCTTTTTTTTTATTTTTAATTTTTTATTGTGGGTTGTTCAAAACATTACAAATTTCTTGACATATCATATTCCACACTTTGATTCAAGTGGGTTATGAACTCCCACCTTCACCCCATACACAGATTGCAGAATCACATCAGTTACACATCCATTGATTTACATATTGCCATNATGCATATGGCATGGCATAAATGAAATAAATAATGTTAATATTAGTAGGTTAATGTCTAACACAATTATGAAATTAAGGTTACAATATTTAGATTTATGATTTGAGTTCAATTATATTTTGGATAAAAAGATTTTTTCTCTAATTCTTGGGCTTTAATATGGATAGTTAACATAATTTTTCCTAAAATTATTTTTTCCAGGTTTTTATTTCTATTCCAACTCCCAGAGAATGCTGACTTAATCTAACTTATAAGACTAGGTCACTGTGGTCATGATGTGATTGATATGTTGGAAATAGTTAAAACTAATTGAGAATGAAACACATATGCACATCATCTATGCCTAGTGGAAATTAATTAGGCAAAATAATAAACACCAATTAAGTGATTTTAGATTTTGGAAATCACTGAGTCACACCTGTGTGATTTTTGTCATTATCAGATTCTATAAAGCTGTTTCACTTTCTTTCTGTTATCTGATCATTGGTAAACTGAGAAGTAATGAGGGAAGAGCACAATAGAATAATAAAATAAACTGGGTACAGTGGCACACACTTATAATGCCAGTGGCCTGGGAGGCTGAGACAGGAGGATGATAAGTTCGAAGCCAGCCTCAGCAACAGCAAGGTGCTAAACAACTCAGTGAGACTCTGTCTCTAAATAAAATGCAAAATAGGTCTATGGATGTGGCTCAGTAGTTCAGTACCACTGAGTTCAATCCATGTTACCTTCCCCCACAAAAAAAGGATAAAATAAATCCTCATATAAGAAAGTAAACAAAGCACGCTCATATTTCAACTGGACAAAAAAGTAAGATAGAATTTTGCACTGAATGTTTCCAGATAGGAACAAGAGTCTCCAGGCAAAGAAATTCCCTGAGCTAAAGAGTAGAAGTGGGAAAATTCAATGGGTCAGTTGCTGGTACCTTTAGAAAGTCCACAGTCTGTTCCTGTCCATTTTCCAAGCCTGCCAACTGCTGTGGGACACTCCACTGTCAGCCTAGAGAATTCCTTATCATAGTTCCCAGGGAAATTTCCAAGAAGGTAATCTGAACTTAATATGGTAGGTGATATATATTAAGAGTCTCTGAGCATGTGTCAGGAGTTTATCTGTGTATTTCTGACTGAGCAGGAATGGATAAGAAGGACTGGAATGTGAAGAGAATAGGGGACAAGGGCAGAGGAGGGCTAGTCACCAAGTCCAAATCCATCCTGTCCCTAAAATCTCAACTCTGTAGTTTCCAGATCTGTCCTTCATCTGTGACTGCTAAACAGTTTATGCTGTGGGAGAGTAAAGCTGAGAAATTAGAGATAAATGAAGAATCAGGTGGATTATATAAACATAAGACGGTGAGTTTAATGTCCATTCAGTGGTACAATTTCAGAAAGTGTAGCACAGTTGAGTTGTGAATAGATTTTAGGGTCAGATATGTTCTTAGGAGTCATCAGGAATTGTCTATCTCATCATCTCTCTTAGTTGTTTTTACTAGGCTTGTAGTTGGAGAAAATGCAGTAGATCCCATAGATTGGATCATGGTGGCACATTTAACAACCTACAGCAATGTAGGCTGCATATGAGGGTCCCACAGCACAGTATTCTAAATGCTCTGAAAAACTCCAACAAAAGTAACTAATTGCTTCTTACTATAAAATAAAATAATTGTCTCTGGGCCCCACACCATATGTAAATTTTTAAGACCTTATTTTAATAAGATATATGGCAAAGGAGAAAATTTGATTAACTACTTCCTCTGGGAAACAAGAATCCTTCAATTAAATGTGGCTAGTCCTACAGAGATTTGTGGAATCTCTGGTGAAAACTAAATTGACAGCAAAAACTTTTCACTTGAGTGGAGTTTTCTTAAGTATTTAGAACTTCAAACATGGTCAATACTGAGTCCTATTAAATGTTCATGAGCTGGATGAGCCTTGTTCATTTGGAAAATTGGTATTACCCATAAGGCAAATGGACCTTGTGCACAGATGGCCTTTGAGTCACTGGGAAAGGGTTCCTTTCAGAGAGATGGAATCATGAGTGCCAGAATTCTTCCTTCCTTTCTTCCTTCCCAGGAAGGGAATAGGGGACACAGGAAAGTGGTTCTCTATGTCCTCTTCACCTGTTAATCATCAAAAGGGAAGATATGGGTTTGTTTGGGAAATAACTTTCATCTAATTAAAGCAGACCATAATGGGGCTGGGGATGTGGCTCAAGCGGTAGCGCGCTCGCCTGGCATGCGTGCGGCCCGGGTTCAATCCTCAGCACCACATACAAACAAAGATGTTGTGTCTGCGGAAAACTAAAAAATAAATATATATATAAAAAAAACAGGCCATAATGGTCAATATGTCAAAGAATCTGTCCATTCATTACAGATGTGTTACCTTATTTAAAAAAGATTAATTTTTAAAAATTTAAAGTAAATTTATTTTTAACTGATACATAAAACACAAAAATTATACATATTAATGAGCTACCATGTGATAATTGATACACTCTGTGTAATATTTAATTCAGGTTAAACTTACCTATATCCTCAAATATTTATCATTTCTTTAGGATGAAAATTTACAAAAGCCTTTCTTGTAGCTTTTTGAAATGTCATCATGCACCTGTGCACTAGCACACCAGAACTTCTTACTTCTGTCTCACTGTAGCTTAGTACTCACTGATCAATATTTCCTCCTTCCTCCCTGTCCCCACCTCCAAGGCTTCTAACTTCCACCATCTACTCTCAACTTGGATGAGATCAACTTCTATAGGAAGAGAAAGACAAGTACTGTATGATCTCACTCATATGTGGAACCTAATTTAGAAAAGATTAATTGAACAAACTTTCAGTAGTAAGTTTAGTTTCCTCTAAGGAAAGAGTAAACTACCACCATAGCAGTGCTGAGAAAGACTTTACATTATTGTATTGTACAGTCCATTAAAATGAAAGGGAAATAATTTTTTCAGTGGTGACTGATGAATTACTTCAACTTATTTGTAAACATGAAAGCTGCATCAACAAAGCAGAATTCCCAAAAATAGAGCAAAGAAAAACAGCAAATTCCCATTTTTGTTGAAAGTCTCAGTATTCAGGTGTTTTCCCTCTGTCTATTCAAGTCCTTGATTCTTTATGACCATTTCCACATGTACTCACCAGCTGACAGTAACATTATACAAATAAGTGAGCAAAAACTATGCAAAAGCCTTGTGAGATAAATATCATTTATTTCTGCTGTGTATTTGACTAATTTTTATTCATGAAGATAAACTTTATGTAACATCCAACTCACAAATACCATAACTAAATATAAATATATTAATAGCTTGCTTAAGCAAGGACTCTGACTCAGGAATTATTTATGAAATGTGATTGTCTTCTTTAAAAATCTCTCTGGAGGGAAAAAAAACAGTGTTTTGTTACCTCTTAATTGCTGGAGGTAATGTTTCACTAAATTCTAACTGAAACTTATTACTTTATGGATGGGATGCCTTTCATTACTGAACTATGGTAACATTTTGAGGGGACTGAAACTGAAGACCCCATTTTAACATAAAAAGAGAGATTGTGATAGTTCTGCATAATTAGTTAATTATGTTTCAAATGAAAAATATATTGCTTCATGTTTTTTCTATGTTATTCCTCACTATCAAACTGGAAAAGCACAGTTTGAAATAAGAAACTGGCTCTGAAATGAATTCCATTTTTTTGAAGGTTGAATTTCTCCATTTTATTTCTAATTTCAGTCATAGTGAAGAATATTTAGAACGAAATCTTCGCACTTAATCAGACAATGAGTACCTGAGGAAGCACAGGGTTTTTTTCTGTTTATGAATTATCCTCAAACTTGTAAAATGATGGTAATGTCAGATCTGAGGCTGTGCACAACTGTTTTTCATTATCTGCCAATATGTATGTGTATGATTAGAAAAGTCAGCAATGGCTTTTTGCTTTACTCTAATGTTGGTAATTTTTATATGTGAATGTTTAATTCCTATAGATAGAACAAATGGAAGCAAGTTGTCAGGGGAGACAACATTCCCAATTCAGTTAAGCACCTTAGATGCTAAAACCTTACATTCATTTACCTTCATGTATTGTAGGAAGAGTTAATATTCATCTGTGGTGAAATGTATTTCATCATCCTTATGTGAAAAGCGCAGAAGCATTTCAACACATCGATTATGGCTGTATTTCTAAGGAGCCGTTTGCCTGTCTTATTGGGCTCCTCTCCAGACAGACAGCTTTCTCCCTGCACTATTCAGTAAAGGGAGTTCACAGCATCCAAAGTGCGTTAGGAAATTGCTTGCTAATTGGAAAGGGGAGGGAAGAGTTTTTACATTAGAGAATTGGTGGAAACCACCTAATGCATTCAAATTGGCATCACTAATGGTGGTGCAACCCAGCATCTGTGGTTCTTGATGTAATCTCATACAAAGGGCACAGCATTATCTGTGAATTTTTTTTTCTTTTTTGTTTTTACACTAAGAATGTTAAAGTCTAATGAGGATTTTCAGCATGACTTTTAGTTTTTATAAAGTGCGAGGATGTACAAACAAGTTAAATGACTACAGGGAAGCAACTGGGTAAATAGACTTATGTCTATTTATATATACTGTGAATGTTCCATATGAAAACTGACCTGGTCACTGAAAACCATTTGTTTTGTTTTAAAGCAAATGAAATCCTTGGGAAACTGAGAAGGAAAATATTTGGAAGGCTGTTCAAGATTAAAAGAAAGTAAAGAGACATAATAGCCTAATTAAATCATATTAGTTATCTAGTGCAATATGACAGGAACACTAAAATACACTGAATTTAAAACAACAAACGTTTGTAATCTTGGTTTCTGAGGTGAGAAATCAGGACTCAGCCCGGCAAGGTGCCACCGGGTGAAGGTCTCTCTTGAGGTTGCAGTCAAGCTATTGTCCAGGCTGGAGTCTCTCTGAAGGCTCAGCTGAGGGAAAGGGTGGGAAGATGTATTTCCAAGCTCATTCATGTGGGTGTTGGCATGCCTCAGCTCCTTGCCAAGGGAGCTTTTCCCCGGGGCTGCATCACAACAGGGCAGCTGGCTTCTCTCAGGGCATGTGATCAAAGACAGAGCAGAGAATGCCCAAGATGAAACCCATAGTCTTTTTATAGCTTAGTCTCAAAAGAGACATCCTGTCTCTTCCACTGAATTCTAATTCTTAGAAATGATTAAGTCCAGCTCAAATTCAAGCTTGGAGTGTAGCAGTGTTACACAAAGTTAAGACCTGGAGGCAGGGATCGAGGGGAGCTGGCTTACAGACTGACTACCAAAACAAAACAGAACAAAAACTTGATTGGGTTTTAGTTTCAAGATAAAATCTATACAAGATATTTTAGAGGCAATTAGGAAAACTTGAATGTGAATTTGACACTAAATACTTTTAGGGAATTGCTAATACTCCGATCTCAATAATGCTGCATTTATTTAACAGAATATATTATTTAAAAGACACAAACTCGGGCTTGGGTTGTGGCTCAGCGGTAGAGCGCTGGCCTAGCATGTGCAAGGTCCTGGGTTTGATCCTCAGCACGACATTTAAAAAAAAAAAAAAAAAAACAAATAAAATAGAGGTATTGTGTCCAACTACAACTAAAAAATAATTTTTTTTTTTTAAAGACACAAACTTAGATATTTTGGTACAAAAAACTATTATCCTAGTTTTATTTCCTTTAACCTATTTCCTTAATACAAACACACATACATGTGCATACAAATAAATAGATGGAAAAGTAGATGAAGTGATAACAATGATTAAATCTAGGTAGTGGCTAGTGGATATGTATTGTCCTATTCTTTGAGCTTTTTAGTCTGTTTGGAATTTTTTCTTAATAAAATCATGAACAAAATGGTTGTTCCAACTAGGCCAGGAAAGCAGGTTGCACAGAACTACACAAACTTCTCAAACCTGTAATGGCTATTCAAGATGTCTGCAAGTATCTCGGAGTGTTTATGAGCTCAGCTTCTCCTAGGTGTACCCCCATTGCTGTTGAACCTATTATAGTCCTTCATACCCATGTTCACACAGTGAGCACTTGGGGAAATGGGAAAATGATTTTCTGTGAGTCTCAGAGTGGTGATGTTCACTGCAGTGGATTTGATAAGTTCTGTACCCAGTTGTGCTTTTCTACTCTTTTTAAATTTGCTTCAGGATTTTTTTTTTTTTTTATCAACTTTTATCCTGGAGCTCTCACATCTCACTTACCTCAATCTGTCTTTATCTCTCAATATTTAAGACTATGTTCAAACACTCTCAGGTAGTAAGTCCTCTCTGCCTTCAGTGTAATTTGCATCTATTGGTCAGCTGTGTCTTCACTAGAGCCACTTACAAACCATCTAACAGTTTTCAGGAGCACATCATTTTCTAGGGTTAGAGTATTGGTGCTTTTTTTTTTTTTTAAGTCATATAATGCCCTGTGAATTTTATCTCAGATTGTTGGAGCCCATACATCAGTATTTGGAAACATGGCTTCTTCCTCCTGGTTCTGTTGCAATGGAATTGTGATATCCACAGCATTGCCATTTATTGAGCTGTTTTAAAATTGTTCTTTAAAAGCTGTTTATAATAATGTTCAACACTTTCCATCGTGAAATCATATTCCCAGGAATAATTACTTAATCTGTGTTATTTTTTTCTGCCTTTGTTTTCTGAACAATTCCATTATTTAACCTCTGTTACATCTAAAATTCTTATTGACTGAGGTTTTTATGGTATTAATGTATACTCTCCCAATGGTATATTGGTTGGTAAAATAAAGATTATTGATTGATTGAAATTAATAAAGACTGATATGTGGCAATTCCTTCTGTTCTTAAGAATATTTGAGAGGAATAGTCCTTAATTTACATATATATATATTCAACTGAATCCAGGCTTCTTTCATAATCTAACCCTAAATATTTCAAATATGCCACTCAATATATTTTTTTGTCTGACAACAGAATCACCATAAGTTCCCAGTAGAAAATGAACAAAATGCAAGAAAACATAAAGGGTAAAATGATTCAAGGTGATTTCCTCTCCAAGGGCCAAAAGTTCCTACTTAGGAAAGTAGGAACTTGGAGGAAAATCTGTTCTAAATAATTTAACTATCTCTTTAAAAAAAATCTGTGTAAAAATCATACTGAAGTTTTAGTTTGAAGAAAGGAAATTTATCTTCCATAAAGACCAAAAAATTTTCCACTACCACAAAGTTTACGTGTAATGGAAACTGTCAAGCATTTACAAAGCTCTTGTTTTAAATTTTTGTTTATTACACAGAGCCAGAGTTTGTCTTTCCAATGAGCAGAACTGATGTTTATTAAGCACTTCCATATTCCAGGCAAATACAGCACCTACCTAAGATTCCCAGTCTACCTAATCATCTAAACCAAGAGTCAGCAAACATTTTTGGTAGAGTCACGTAGTGAATATTTTAAGTTTTGGGGGTCAAGATGCACAAATCAAGAATATTATTTAAGTATTTATATAACCAAAATGAAAATAATTGCCTCCCCCCAACCCCCAAACCTTTATAAGATGCACAAACCATTCTTAGCTCATGGCAGTGCAAAATCAGATGCTAGTTTGCCAACCTCTGATGTAAACAATCCAGAGCAGTATCCAGACAGTGATTTGCTCATTTTGCAGATGAGCAAATATGACTTTGGAATGCTTGTCCATGCTCACAAGTAAACAGCATGGCCAGGATTATATTTGTGTTTATCTAATTTTAAAACCTATATGCCTTTTCCATTTGCCCATGTCATGGAACAAAAAGCACTATAAAGAAATACGGGTTTCTAATAGAAAACAAAACAGAACAAATAAACAAAACAAACACCTTCTGAAAGGAAGAGTTTTTCCAGGCCCTGCCAGTAAGGTTCATGTGGTCTGAAATCAGACACTCAGTTTTCACCTGACTCTGTAATATACTTTACAGGGAGTTAAGGGCCTCTTTAGGAAACCATGAATAAGCTCTTCAAAGAATGAGGCTATGTCTAGTTATAGGATTTATTTCATTTCAAGTAAAACTGGTCCTGCCCTTTGGTTTTAGTAAAAGCTGAAATCTTTGTGTTCAAAGGGAAAAGAAGGAAAGGTAATCAATGTTTTAACTTTATTTGAAAATAGAGATTTTGTGGAGTTATAAACAGCATTTCCATTCTCTGTTCTATTTAAATGATGTTGTGATTGTTTCTTTAAAGAAAAGACTCAGCGGCTTGGGTTGTCATCCAGGGGATAAACATTGAATGCAATGCATTAGTCATGAATGGCAAGGAGGGAGCTTGCTGAGCCTTTTGCTCTGAGAACAAGAGACTACAATTTGGTCCTTTGGGAGGTGTTTTTTTTTTTGTTGTTGTTGTTGTTTGTTTGTTTATTTGGTTGGTTTTTAATTTTTTTTTTTTTTATTGAGCATGAATAGTTAGGTTGCCAGAGCAGCTTAAAAGTTCATTGGCTCTCAGAGGTTAGGGATCTGAAGACCCTCAGTAGGGATATAACCATTATTGAGCATATTTTAATCATAATTCCTCTGTGTTGAGCTTTCATGACTTGCCAAGTCTATTATTTAGATAGTTGTGAAATTCTAATTTTTGCAATAACCCTGATAGGCATGCATGCCCCAACTTCATAGATGAGAAATTGAGGCTGGTGAGATTAAATTATTTTCAAGGTCACACAGTTACAGATGGTAGGACAGGCATTCAAATACAGGTCTTAAGCTCAAAGCTAGTACCCTTTGCACTATGCCTTATTGCTGCTTAGACTACTTAATGATAACCCAGAGGATTGTGTCACAAATGTGCACAGAATGTTTCTTTGACTGCTTTGACAGAATTTTACTAGTGAGATGGATATAGCATTTTTTGTTGGACTGGAAGTACAATCACAGGTGTTTAATTTGGTGGGTCTTGCATTCATGGAATATACTTGGGAAATGACATCTAGTTTTGAAGTTGAAGGTCAGATGTTAAGCTGCTAGAAAACTCCTGAGAAAATAAGATTTTTTTTTTCCTTTCTTTTGCTGTGGAGACTTGATGCCAAACAGCATTGAAAGAGAAAAAGTAGGTTGATTTCTTAGTTAACACGATTAAATAGCACAGTCAAATATAAAGATTGTCAAAGCACAATCTGTAGAAATGATTTGTTCTGATGGTAGAACTTGCTTTAAGATGGAGGTTAGTAGGTTTTGTAAATTTTTCCTAAATAAAATTTTTAGAATAAACCCAAGTCTTTTGAATATGGTAGTTAAAGGGATTAAAGAGTATGCTTTATTGGGCATTGAGGATTAGAAGTGGAAATATGATCAGCATTTTATGTTCTGAAGATGTTTACCTTTTGAGCTTCATCTTTTGCTATTATCACAAATTTTTTATTCCTGCCATAAACCTTATTTCCTCAAATGCACACTTTTTCTTTTTTTCCCACTGTAACTTTTTCCTGATCTTCTGTTGCCTGGTAGATTCCACCCCCTCTCTACTGTGCCAAAAGCCAGTGGTTTGTCATCCTCCCTGGGAATCCCACATGGCTAGAGTGGGGCCTGCCCCTCCTGACCTCATTGTGTCTCTCTTCTAGCATTTGTCACACTGCCCCCTGGTGTCTGCTCTCTGTTTTCTACTAGGCTGTGAATTCCTTGAGGGCAGAAACTATGTCTTTTATCTCCATAACCCACTTCCTGGTCCTTAGCACCCTCTCTGCAAATGCTGATTAGATGACTTAATAATCTAGGGTTTACTTGACTTGTTTAATGATGCGTTTTCATTTCTAATTAACCTAACCTTTTGCTTTTAGATAGAACTTTTAAATATCATTTTATCACAATGAAGGGAAATCTGCTACCTCAGTTATTTGGGTTTTGCTTTACTTTGGTTTTGTGGCCTTCTCTTACAAAGTCTTAAGTTTCAATATAACTCATTATAATGATAGTAATAGTTGAAATATTTGTTAGTAAAAAGTATTTTGGAAGGTGATGGAATATATAGCCAATGATTCGGCATTTTAGGAAAAATTTATCATAAAACTAAACCAAGACTATAGTCACCTTTCAATAAGTTGTGTATCCATGTAAACTTACTTAAAAACTTTGGGGCTAAATAAAACTATTTGTGGTTGTTTTTTTTTTTTTTTTTAATCTGGAATAATAAGATGTAGTTAAATAGGTTCCATTGTATATCATTACCTATCCTATTACATTTGGGTTAATAGGCAGAAAATGGTTAAAACCATATAGAAGGAGACAGGAAATCTAAATGAATAATGATGGCCTATTCAACTTTGGGAAATTGCAGCAAAGTTTATTAAAGGAGATTTCTTCTAAGATGCAACCAAATTTCCTATACTGATGTCAAAAGAGAGCCTTTCTCTTAAAGTCAAAGATAGAATTAGTTTTAGTTTGAATGTATGCTGCAACTAAATTAGCAATCTAATTTACCGGGGACCCATTGCCTTGGTTCTCTTCCCCCCCATTTTTGTCTCTGAGAATGAAAGAGAGGATGTTTGGGGAATCTTTTTCATTCCCTAAATTCTTAGAAATCCCAAATTCAAAAGATGGTGAGATTACGAATTTTCCAAATTGATGAAAAAAAATTGTACTCACCTGTAGGACTGATGTGAGCCAAATGGAGAGGAATGCAAATGATGGTGATCAAGTTGGTACTGAACTAAATAAATGTTCAAATGTTGGTGGCCCCGTTTTTCTGACCACCACTGAGACTCCTCACTGGCCGCATTAATGACACATAGATTTGGGGGCTGATGGTTTTAAGGGAGATTCAAGTAACTGACTGTAAGAAAAGCTTCTAATTACATTGAGATAAGTCTTCCAGATTGTAAATTGGCTCTGTAGTAGAAATGTATGATAAGTGTAAAAACCGACATCATAGACTATCCCTTTCGACTATTACCATAAGCAAAGGGCTTGTTTGTTTGTTTTTAAACAGTTGCTTGAGCAGAGGTTTCAGGATTGCAATGATGCTTGAAATAAATATAGATGAAATATTCACAGTTATTTTTATTAAAAGCACATTTATTACTGTCCTCTGCAGTTCATTTCTGCACTCACTTAATTTCTTGTAGCTGTATTTTTCAATTTCACATTCAAAATGATGGAATTTAGCATAGAAGCTAATAAATAAATACATCTTCTCATTCCCCTCCAGTCCATACTACTCCCACCATGTTTGAATGAAACATTTAATTCAGTTGATTTGTACAGAGAACAATTTCAATGTCTGTATTTAGAATAAAGTGACCAATAAGAAAATGTTATGATCAGTAGAAGGTTATAACTCACTGCTTTTACATATGGGTAATATTTGTGAAATATTGCTCATCTTTTGGGAAGTATGTGGTGACAAGAGTTCTCCTTAATACTAGCCACATAACTGAGATAAGCAGGGAGTTGACTTTGGTTTCCATAACTATGATTCAATAATCATGGTGGTTTACTAACCAATACTATGAAGAATTGTTCTTCACCTTTCTTCAGTAGTGTGGATGCCTACTTTCCTGTGGTAATAACATTGCCAAGTTCTTTAGATAAAATAGTGGGAACCTTTTACTACAGCTTCTAACTAACCTAACCCCATGAGGAGGCACCATGGGAATAGTTCCCCAGTCGTAGTAAATTATTTGAATGCAATTCATGATCTGTAGCAATTAATCCGTATTTTTTTTCCCAAAGAACTTCATTTTAGACTACAGTTCAGAGATGCAATAGCTACATTTATTTTGTAATTCGTGAGGATGTCACTTTAACTAATAGAGTTCAGTAAGTGACAGTCTTGTATTTCTCCAAGGCATTTCAAATCTAGTTTTAATTAGATCAGCAGTTCAAGAACAAATTATTTGCCAAATGCAGGTGGCAGAACATCGCTTTTCTCCCTAATGTCCATCTGTGGAGTACTTTGAGACTTTGCTAAAATGATGAATTGATACGTCTGGTGGGAAACAGCTTGTTACCAAGAACAGTGGTATACATAAATGAAAAGCCCGCACTCTGTAACAGAGACCACAGGTGGTGGCTCATAATAAGGCATCTGTGGATCTTAAGGGTTTTTGAAACTGCCTGATTTTGTTTTCCGTTTTTCCATTCGATCAAGAGTATTTTTGTTAAGCTAATAATCTCATTTCTTAAAAGATCTGTTATATTATTAGAGGTAATGCTTTTGCATTTCAAATATGTCCAAGAGTCCTTTTTATTCTGACACTTTCTATAATCACGAATTGGCTAATAACTGATAAGGATCATGCAGTTCCTCCAGGGCTCAGGATAGCTTTTTTGTAATGCCACCTCTGTGTTTATTGAACCTGCTCTTTTAAGCAGAAACAATTATAATACAGAATTTACAACACTAATTTGGAAACATATGCTAGACTTTAGTCAATGAGCAGTAGGATTAAAATTTATTGAGTATTGATTATGAATTGCAGAATCCAGAAATCCCAGAATTTCAGAGTTGGAGAGAGCTCAGTTTATACAGTTCAGATCACCAATTGGAGAACGATTTTGTTTTCTTGTCACATTGCCATTTTTCACATGCTTAAATTCTTCCATTGGTACAGAACTTATCTTCTCTCAGAGTAGCTCATTGCATTTTTAGAATGCTTCCTGGCCTCTCCGTAACCTAACTCCAGTGAGTCAATCTCTCTGTCACTTAAAAGTGATTTCTTTGTGATTCAGTTTATTTTTTCAGCAAACTTTATTGAACAGGGACTCCGAGCCTAGCACTGAACCAGATTTCAGGGCTGCATGGATGAGAAGACACAGTCCTTTCCCCTAAAGAGTTCATAGTCAGGTGGAGGCAGCAGGAAAGGAACAAGAGATTACAGTATATTGTGACAAATGCTATGTTAGGAGTGTGCAAGGAGTGTTGCATGATTATATTAAGGAAGCACATGACCTGGATGTATGGATTACAAGCAGGCTTTTAGGAGGAGGTGAAATTTAATGTCAGTTCAGAGGAAGGCAGATGAATTAGAAATATTAAAACCATATAGCAGCAAGTATGTTTTTTTTAAAGTTCTACTTCATTTTGCAATTGAGTTTTCTGATTCATTTGTAAATGTCATAAGTTTCTGCTGTGACTAAATTTGTTCAATCGAACAGCAAAAAGGAACAAAATATGGTTTTTGTATGTTGAAATTAAACATGGGCCCTTGGGTTTTATAACAACTACTTCTAGAGACTTTGAAACTATCCAGATTCTCAGCTAACACAGATTGGACGTTGGTCAGCCGGACTCTGTCACTGGGTAAGTGGAATCCAAATCAGTCTGATTCACACTTGTGCTATGAGCTTTGCATACAGTATTTAATTTGATCCTCACAGCAGTGTTCTGAGTTGGGTACTAAAATCAGCATTGATGTTGTGATTCTTCATAGACTAACAGTTATAAATAAGTAAAAATGTGAATCTGGGATTACTAAGGTGGAGCTCTATGACATGTAATATATCAAGGTCATACTCCAACTGATGACTGAATGCTATGAGAGCACATTCTCTGCACATCGCCTAAAACCAACGGAAGAGACCATTTATTTGTTATAGTAGAAGTTGGCTGAATGCAAGAGAAAGGGCACCCTCTTATACAGACTTCTTACTGCTTCTTCCTTCTGACCTTATTATATGTGTCTCTTGTGGTCTTGGTCAGTACTGGCAAACATATTTTATGGCACTGAGTTTGCAACTTGTCTTTGTTATAAGAAACAAAGATCCATGCTTTCTATTGTAAGGGTAAAAGAAATTGAAGTTAAAGCGTAAAAGTTAAAGGGTAAAAGACCGGGTGTTGTAAAAGTTTCTAAGCTGCAAGGTCTGAGTTAAATTTCTGTAGCTGTTAAGACAATGCTTAGAACCGCCCAGTAAACATTTCCCCTGATTGTCTGATTGTTGAATAACTGAAGGGGTCTGTGTGGTTGCACGCAGGCCTTGCAGGGCCTGAACCAATCAGTTTGAATGTGTACTCTCCTTAGGAATGACCTATCACTCCAGCCTGACCTGTTCCCACCAATGAATGAACCAATCATGTTTAGGAGTTGTTATTCAATTTTCCCGCGCCTCATGATGATTTGTTCTGATGTATACAAAGCCCTCCGCCCTCCCCAAAAAGTGTACTTAAGCAGTGCTCAGCCCCTGCTCGGGGCTTTGGGCTGCTTTCCCTTCTTGAGTGGGCACGGAGCCCCAGCATGCTGGTTCAATAAATCCCCCTTCTGCCAATTGCATGAGTGGTCACTTGGTGGTCTCTTTCTCCGACATTTCGCGGGACCCTTACACTATATAGATGGCCTTTATCACTGATTTTGAGAATGCTGCTAGAATTTTATGTTGGATAACAGATTTCATGTATGTGTATGTGTGTTAGATACATGTATTAATATATATGAAGCCCTATGTGTGTGTGCGCATAGGTCATAGACTATATCATAAAATATTTTAAAAGAAATCTTGTATGTCATTCGTAAGAATTTATGTAATATTTCTAAAGCAGTCTTACCTGCTATTTAATATCTTTTGACCCTCAGGTTACATTGAATGCTTACTCTAAGAAATTTGGAAATATTTCATATTTCCGATAAAAAATAAGAACATTCACAGACACCTGTTTAAAACTTTGGTGCAATTTTGAGATCAAATGATCATTTTGAATGCAATTTAGTGTAGAGTATCACCAGGTCATCTAGAGACATTGATGTTCTAGTATACTTTTATTTCCACTTTAGGAAATTATTAGGTTTTAAAATTTTTTAATTTATTCTTTTTGTATGTACATGACAGTAGAATGTATTTTGACATATTATATATACATGGAGTATAACTTCCCATTCTTGTGGTTGTACATGATGTGGAGTTACACTATTGTATATTCATGTATGAACATGGGAAAGTTAGTTTGATTCATTTAATCCAAATATTGATTTTATAAAAATAATTTTCTCTCTACATTACAGAAGTTTGTTTTAAGTGCTTTTTTTTTCAGAGAAAACAAAGTAAGATCATATGATCAGCTTGTTTGGGGATGGTCACCCCACTGTGTGTATGATCATACCAAGTCCCTCAGTAGTAATTTTGTTGCCATAGTGATCACTTGGGATCCACTTTAATAGGCTATGCAGGCAGCTCAATCTAAAAGTCTTGCTTTCAACATTGTCTTCAAATCAGTGTAGTGACTGATTTAAATAAATTCTCAGAGGAGGGGAATAAGTCAAATCTTAAGTAACAGCAGCCACATCTCTTATATGTTGCTCAGTTTGTCACCTGTCTCTTATGTGCTATACCCATCACAGGGCTGGAATCAAAGACTGTACGACATTGCCTGGCTTTGGAAACAGAATTTCCAACCCTGATTCTTGATCTTACATGTGAAAAAATATGGAAACTGGGAATCAAAATTGTAAGAGTGGGGAAAAGAGTTGAAAGATTAATAGGAGGGAGAAAACATAATATAGCTTATGCAAGCATTATGATTATTAGAATTTTGCCCCAATGATACAACATATAGTTTTAAAAATATTTCCCTGGACTTTTTATAATTATTACCAACTTTGATAAATTGTACTTGTATCTGTGTTTATTAATCTTGAACCAATTAGTTATCCCTAAAATAAAAAAAAATAGTATTGTTACACAATACTATTCTCCTTAGCTTTTGTAGCAAGGATAAATGTGATTTACTCATAAGTAGGATGAAAGAGCATCAGGTTGGGACACAATCATGGAGACATGTCAGTGGCAAACAACTAAACAGGACAGTAAATAGCTCAAAAGTTAAATTCCAGGTCAGGAGTATGTCAAGAGATAGAGGGAGAAGATGTCATACAAAGTCAAGAACAGGAATTCACATGTGGTCCAAACAAAATGAAGTATGCTCAGCTGGTTACCTTGTCAGTATTTATTGGTGTATAATAAGATTTTAACAGTGGTTTGTTCACCTTCTGACTATAGCCCTCCTTGATCTATGGCTTATTTTTTAAAAGAACATGTTTTTTTCTCTCTCTTCTCCCCTCTCCCCCTCCCTAACAAGATTTGGGAGACAGTTTTGTCTTTTCTTCCCCTAGTTAACAGTCCTTGAACACACCCACTACAGGAAGGAGATGCCTGCTGAGGATTTGGGAAGTGAAAATCTCCCAAATTAACAAATGAATCCTAACACCCACCACCCTGGGACCCCTTACTATGGCACACCTGGAATGTCACCCTTGAAGAGTTTCTTTAAAACCCCCAGTCCCTCCTGATGGGGAGAGTCACAGCCTTTGAGACAGGAGTCCCTGTGTTTCTCCTTTGCTAGCAAAACAATAAACCTCCTTTTTTCTCTGTCTCAAAACATTGTCCTCATTATTAAATTGTCATTAATTGGCATTGGGGACAGGGACCAAGCTTTTAGTTGCAAATTGTTAGAAAATACCTTTTTAGAGATACCAAGCATCCTCTTCCGTTATTGAGATTGCTTTAAATTTTATTATATCATCATATATTACTTTATTGATTTTTCCAATTCATTTTAAAGTAGGTATGAAGAAAAATAATTCTATCTTGGTTTTATTTAGAAGTTTAAGTTTGCGGTGGTCCAAGTATTTCATCTGTCATCCATTGCTCTCCTATATCTTCTAAACTCAAAATACACTCATCAGCTCTTACTATACTTGTTTTGCAGATTCTTTCCTCATGCATGTCTGACAAAGGACTGTTTCCCCAAAGATAATGAATGCTGGTGAACTTCCAGCTTTTCCTACACCTTTCCCTTTATCTGAGGTGCCCTTTGTGTCTTCTGGTGCTCTTTCTAGATATTATCTTTCCAGATGTTATTCTTCCTGCAAGGCAAGCATCACCTCGGGTTGGTGCCTTTCCTGGTTATTCTGTCCAGATGTTGCTCAGGGTGTAATGTCAGTGTGTAGTGTGTTTAACAGGGTTTCTTTGTTAAAAGCCACTGGATGTTAGTTTGAATCTTGGTGCTATCTCTACCAAGTGTATTTTAAGTTTAAGAAAGTCCAGATTAATAGCCTCATTTCAAAGTTGGTATAAAAATGAAATGAATCTGACATATAAATAGGGGACAAATGAATGAGTTTTTATCATTACTATGATGGCACTTTGCATTACCAATCTTTTTTTTTGTGTGTGTGTGTTACCACTTCTTGTGCACAGGAAATGTCATTATTGTATAATCTTACTTCTTGTGTAAGACTGATTTTTTACCTGCATTTGTAAGTCAGCTTTTTCTTGAAGGAAGTTATCATACTTGGTAGTTTTAGTTTTATAATATTTTTAATATATATATAGTATTTTATAGGTAGTCAACTATTATTCATGGCTACTTATTTGAGCTATAATCCCCACAGTGCCCTTTATAGAAAGTAATTAATATGTATTAGTTGATTGATGCAGTTCCTCTGTCTGAACAAGCTTTTCTTAGAAGAGCTTTTAAAAAATATAGGTTACTTTTTGCTTTTTACCTTTCTGATTTTCTGCAATACAAAGTTATGTGCTAATCTAATCCTTAATATAATCCAAGGACAAGCTCTCCAACACTGGAAGACGAAACACCCACATATCTAGCCAAGCAGGTATTTAAGGTGTTTTTTCTTTTCTGTCCCCCTCCCCGTTCCCCTTTCCCTTCCTCCTCCTCCTCCTCCTCCATCCCTCCCTTCACCTGGTCTNGTTGATTTAAACAGGCTTCACAGTCCCTCTTAGCCTTTGTTTCCTCCTCTTTAATATGAGCTAATGAAATAATTCACTTTGTAAAATGGCTATTTGTTTATTATTATTATTATTATTATTATTATTATTATTATTATTTAAGATATACATGACAGTAGAATGTATTTTGACATGTTATACATACATGGAGTATAACTTATTCTAATTAGGATCCCATTATTTTTTTAAAATTTATTTTTATGTGGTGCTGAGGATTGAACCCAGGAGCACTCCAATACATGATTATGTCCTTAGTCTTTTTTATTTTTTATTTTGAGACTGGGTCTTGCTAAATTGCCCAGAATGACCTTGAACTTGGAATCCTTCTTCCTCAACATCCTGAGTACTCAAATTAAGGGTATCTAGTTAGGTTTTTAGACATCTTTAAAATGTCCAAAGGTAATGTTCAAAAGTAAATGCTGCCTGTAGTTATTGCTAAAAGAATCCATAGAGGTAACTATCATTTCTTCATTTAACTTGAGGTGCTCAGTCATGTCATTTTTTCATATACTCTGAAGTTCTTGGTCCCTTCCTAAGCCAAAACTTTTTACCTGATGAACAAAATAGAAAAACTATTATTTTGCCTCTATTTCTGCTATCCTGACAAAGCACTAACAAACAGTAAAACAACCAAAGAAGGAAAAACTGGTAATTTGTACCAATGCTTGAATATATGCCTTACCTCTGTTGAGGTTTCATCATATAAATTGATGTTGACAAAATTCAACTGCTATATTGTCCATGACCTTTACCACCATCAAAGAAATCAAAGAGTGGGAATACACCAGTGTCAGGGTCTCCATGACAACTCTAATGCAACAGTCTCATTAGCTTAATTTCAATCTCTCAAAAGGATCAGAGACTTCTGATTGTTTTCCTCTTCACTGTATTAGCATATATAGATTGTTATATAAATTTTGGTGTTTGTATTCATCTGTAGTCACAGAACTGGACAACTTGTTCTTGATATGTATGTTACCTATGCCCTTGCTGGCTCTCAGTGATGCTACCCATTCTCTTTTGTTTAGATATAATTCACATCTACTGTTTTCTAGCTGTTGATTTAAACAGGCTTCACAGTCCCTCTTAGCCTTTGTTTCCTCCTCTTTAATATGAGCTAATGAAATAATTCACTTTGTAAAATGGCTATTTGTTTATTATTATTATTATTATTATTATTATTATTATTATTATTTAAGATATACATGACAGTAGAATGTATTTTGACATGTTATACATACATGGAGTATAACTTATTCTAATTAGGATCCCATTATTTTTTTAAAATTTATTTTTATGTGGTGCTGAGGATTGAACCCAGGGCCTCACACATGCTAGATGAGCACTCTACCGCTGAGCCACAACCCCAGCCCAGGATCCCATTCTTATGGTTGTACATGATGTGCAATTTCACTGGTCATCTATTCACATATGAACATAGGAGAGTTATGTCCAATTCATTCTACTGATTTCCTATTCCTGTCTCCCCTCCCTTCCTTCATTCTTCTTTGTCTAATCCAGTGAATTTCTATTTTTCCCACCCCACTCATTATTGTGTATTAACATCCACATATCAGAGAACATTCAGCCTTTGGTTTTGGGGCATTGGCTTATTTCACTTAGCATGATGATCTCCAGTTCCATTCATTTACTGACAAATATCATAATTTAATTCTTCTTTATGGCTGAGTAGTATTTCTCTCTCTCTTTCTCTGTGTGTGTATGTGTATCACATTTCCTTTATACATTCATCTTTGAAGGGCACCTAAGTTGGTTCCATAGCTTAGCTATTGTGAATTGAGCTGCCATAAGCATTGCTGTGGTCACATCACCATAGTATGCTAATTTTAAGTCCTTTGGGCATATGCTGAGGAGTGGAATAACTGGGTCAAACGTTGGTTTCATTCCAAGTTTTCCAAGGAATCTCCATATTGCTTTCCAGAGTGGTTGCACCAATTGGCAATCCACCAGCAATGCATGAGTGTACCTTTTTCCCACATCTTCACCAGCATTTATTGTTACTTGTATTCTTGACAATTGCCATTCTGACTGGAGTGACTACTCACAAAACAACACAAGATTTAATACATAGGATGTACTAAATAAATGGTTGTTTTTATTTATTGGTTAAATCCTTTTAAAATGTGTCAGACCTCTAAAATAAATACTAGCGAAGAGCTGCTTTTTCATCTCATCTTAGTCTATTTTACAAATAACATTAGAAATAAATGCATTTTGGCAATTGATTACTTGAAGGTTTTATTAATCCTCAATATCTCCAGTTTTGAACAACAAAATCTTGGTCTTGGTTGCCAATATTCATTGTTAATCACTGTCAACTGTTTTCCAGTGCTGCAGAGAGGGTAGTATATCCTTTCTATAACAGTGTCCTGTTCTCTTTGGTATCCTCTTAAATTGCTTGAAGAGATTTTGATGCCATCAGTTCAAACTGAAGAATGTTTATGTAGGAATGTTGAACAACAGTAGTCACTTTGGAAATGAAAGGATTTGATCTTCAAATGGAAATATCTATCTTGAAGTGGGATCATAAATAAATTTGCAATCATCCTACTTCAGGTAGCAAAAATGCATATGCAACTGATGCTACTGAAATTGGTGACGTGCAGCAAGCATTCTGACTTCAGGGAGCTTTCTTTCTTCCTTCATTTATTTATTTATCTATTTAAGAAAGAGTACATGAAGTGGGGAGTAGGGTGAAAGAAAGCAAATAACCAGTCACAAGGGCCTTATCCTAATAACTGCTCAGCTCTTTACTAATAGCACTTAGTGGCCTCACCACCTTGGCCTCCCTGGATCTCAGGATTCAGTATTTTGGAGGATAGCATATGCTAATGATCTAAAACCACAAATACAGAGCAAGAGTCATTATTGAAAGCAAATATGCCTGTGAACTTTCAAAAAAGAAAATCTTCTTGTTGCAGAATGATAAAGTGATTGGCAAAGAGGTTGAATATTACAAGCCTATTTCATTATTTTTGAAAGAGAAAATAAATGGAATTTTATCTTTAAATGTGATAACTTATTAAATTCAACAAAAGAAAACTGATACTGTTACTCATGATTTAATTACTCATTGCAAATGATTTTCCAGATGACTTAAAGATTTTATCTATTAGAAGCACATTGATTTATAAACTATATAAACTATTGGAAACACTTAACAATAAATGTTTTTCCCTCTAGATTAGCTTAATTTAATGATTTTAATTTCATGACTTAACATCATAATGGTAGGTTTTTTCCCCTTTTCCCAACCATGCAGAGGAAAGTGGTAAATTAATGACTTTAACTCTCTTTGCTGAAAAGAGGGTCATAATTTTGTTGGCCTATTTATTAAAGTTGCACCTATACATTAAACAGACTCATTTGCGCCTATATTTCAGGATTTTAAAAGATATTCACTATTTACCTCAATCTTTATCCCTCTAAATTTCCTTAACCTTTCATTAGAGTGTTGCACTGGCAATTGCTAATGAGAGGACCAAGAGAATCCTAGGATGCTCTCCAGTGTAGCAGCAGGAGGCATGGAAAAGTAAAGATGGGCCCCTGCTAAATTTCAGGGGGGGGGTGTATTTATTTTAGCAGTTATTGCCAAATAACTTTTTCCCTCATTTTTTCCAAATGCACTAATTTTGCCTCTAATTGAATTGGTGTGTGTGTTGTGTGTACGTATTATATTATGCAGAGAAACAAATTAGTACGATTAAAAACAACCACCATCATCCAAACTTAAATTTTAATAACAGCGTATTATATGGTCTTTTCTTTTTGCTTCTTAATTTTGTGTTCAAAATAAAATGAATAATAACACTTGGACAGCTTTAATCTTGTTCATTTGTTGACATATTGCATTTTCAGGCTTACTGCTTCTCAAATTCTAGCTAAAGTTCTGTAAGAGGTGTTTACTTGTCAATTTAGAATGATGGTCTAAGGCTGAAAAGAATTGGGGGAGTAGAGACCTAAGTACTGCATGTGTGTGTGTGTGTGTAGGTTTTTGTTAAAAATTTGATTTGTATTCTTTTGGTATTTTCTGAATACTTTCCCTTTCTATTGTTTTTCCCTGTTCCAGTCCTCTCTGTTGCAATAAGACCAATGGTCCTTAAAAGTTGATTGCACCATATCATTTTATTACTAGAAACCTTGCAATATTTCCATGCTAAAAATTTCAGTTAAAGTTCTAGTCTAGTAGCAATAAGCAACTGTGTTCTCAAACCAGTTGGTGCTTCTTCTTCTTCCCAAAATATACATATTCTCTGCTTTGTCCAATTATATCTCAATGTTCTTTGCTTTCTAATGCTATCAAAACCCTGCTTCACATATCATCCTCCCATTCTCCCCCACCTCCACTTTTACCCTTTTTTAGTTATTGTGTAGGTGAAAGAATGCTGTGTTTTGAGTGGAACAGATATGAGTTTAAATTTTTCACTGCTACATAATAGAGGAATAATCTGAAATTTTTATCATAATCATCCAGAAAATGTATATTAAATGATTAAATAAGTATCAAGGTACTCAATGAATAGATAGATTTATTTCCTTTCTTTCTGCTTATTCTTGATTTCTGGTCTAATCTTGATTCACTTCAAAATTATGATTCCTTATCTCTGTCTCACATCATTTCTACATGATAACCCAGATTTTGTTTTTCCCCCATTCCTCAAAAACTCTGTGTATTTGTCCTAGAGTGATCCACTGACCACTATTCAGTGGCCTATTAATTTTATACCAGTGTCCCTTTCCATTCTTGCTTTGCACTGAACTCTAATCCAACCATGGATGACTGCTTTTTTATAATCTTGAAGGCAAAACATCTTTAGAATAATTTATCAGAAACAGGATCCCTACCTAAAAGTTTAAACATATCCATGAAACATTTGTAATATTATCATATTCCCCTCCAGAAAAAATTTATTTTTTGCTTCCATCAGCAATGGGTAAGAGTGATTATTTACTTAAAACATTGATACATGTTATGATTTCATGGCTTGGATTTTTTCCTGTCTAAAGGGTGAGAAATAGTAGCACCTGACAGTGTGAAATTGGCATTTTTCTCATCATGGGTAAGGTTATTTATCTTTTATATGCTTAACAGCTATCTACCTTCTGTTGGTAATAACCTCTTTCCATTTTTCTGTTGGGCCACTGGCCCTTTTTTATTTATTTGAGTGAACTTTTTACATATATACTCAACTAGGGGAATGTAATGAAAACATTTGTTTCCCCAGTATTTTAAATTTTGCTTATGGTTTCATTTTGATATGCAAAAAAGAAAAAGAGAAAGCTTTTTAAAATTGTGATGTGGTGAAATTTGTGCTTTTGGTGTTGAGACATAATTAGAAAGACTTTTTACCTTCAAGATTATAAAGTATGAAAAAATGTCTTAGGGAAAATTTAGGGCATATAAATATAAGAGTCAGACAGACATACATTACTGCATGTAGCGAGGCAGTAGATCTCTAATCTACAACAACTCCATGTGGTAGTGGGTAATGTGTGTATTTTAGAAATGAAGGAACTGGAGCTTACATAAGTGGTGAGCCACCTAAGCCAAAAGTGAAAATCAAGTTTGACCCTAAAAGCCAGTACTGTGGCTCATCCTATATACACAATCATTTATAAAAATGCCTCACATGTACAGTATAAATAAAAATCACCAATTGTCTAAATTCAAAGAGAATTAGGAACAACTACTTCAATCCACGAGTTTTATCAGAAGCCTCCTTGCAGTTGGCATACAATGATATATTTCAGATGTTTATGAATTTGAGTAATACTGGCTTTTCACATGTTCCTAGACATTTTAATCTACATACATTTTAAGTATAAATAGAGATGTGTTTTTTTTAATGAGTTACTATAAAAATAGGTTACAATTTTACCAGTTCCTCCAAGACAGGAATGTCATCTTTTTAACTCTTCTGTATTTTGGAGACTAAAGAAAATACAGAGATAATCTTGACTTTCTTCCTTGTACTCCACTCCCTCAGACTGGCACATACACAGAACATGGTCATAGATTTGCATATGTTATAGATAAATGTAATCAAGGAATGGTGATATTGGCGTCTTGCCCCAAATCATAATGCTGGTCAAGAACAGAAAGATGTTCAAGTGTTCTTTCTAATGTATCTTTGTATTTTACCATCATATTGACATTATATGTTTTAGCAAGCACTTCTTGAGTAATTATTATATGCCAGGAAGTATTCTAAGTTGTGTACCATGGATAGTAAATAAATATTTTATGTGTGCCTAAACCTCAAAAAGGAAACAAAATTACAAAGAATTATCCAAATTTCAGACTGAAAATTAATGTTTGCATCTGCTGTGTATAATCTGACTTCACAAACATGTTTGTATAAACTAAAACACCTGCAGAACTAGCTAATGTCAAGCAAAAATAAAATGCTCATTATATGCATTGCACAAAAGAGAAGTGTATTGTACACCATTTGCAACTGTGTATTAGTACAATGTTACTTTAATCTTGTTAGAAGATTTTTTTATTACCAATATGCCTTTAGCAGACAGCAGTGATTTCATGAATCTTAGCAATAGTAGCTTAAGCATGTTAGTCAGGAAAACAATAATCTTCCAAAATACTAAATAACTATATGCTGTTTCATGGGATTTGGCATTTTATATCTGTGCTCTGCAGGCAGACATCATGCTCGAATGTGTGATCCGGGCATTGTAAAAACCTCAAGGAAAAGGCCAATTTGGTAGAGAAATAGCCTCTACTGCACTAAACAGTCTTTCCACAGCTGGTTATTTCATCACAATACTGGCCTTTTATTGTCATTTTGGGGGTTTGCTGTCTTAAGCATTTGTCCCTTTCCCCAAGTTTACATTTGTTGTTGTTGTTGTTCAAATAGTAAGTGGCAAATGCAGACTTACAAAAACATTTTCATTTCAAAAACAGCATTTTTTCCCCTAAGTTCCTCCATGCACAATATTTTGGAAGTTAAATGGCAATACCTCTTGACTCTTCTTTATGAAAATTGAGGATACATTTTGTAACTGAGGTTTGGGAAGCAAAGTAAAGAAGAACATTTAACTTTACATTTGATGTTTGAGTGGTAGTCATTCAGTCAGTTGGTCCACATGCATTTACATCTTCTGTGTACCAGTGTGTTTACTAAGGTAGAATACTTTAATACTCTCATTTTGATTTAACATATTTGGATTTATAAAAGCAAAAACAAAGCCAGAGTAACTTAGAACAAGCCCACTGAGAAGTCTAATTGGGTAATAACATCTAATTGCATCAATATCTCTATATAGTGGTGGGTAGAAGAATATTTGTCCATCCACCCAGGAACCCAGGACTGAAAAGGCATAATTCACACCATGAGTACTCTGGGGATTTGTTGAGTTAGCAATAAGTTGAAATAACCACTATATTAATTATAATGAGGGAATGTTAAATTATATATTATGGAATACAATACAACTGTTAGCAAGCAAAAGACAGATATCTGTGTGCAAAAAGGAAAAGAGAACTCTGTTACAATGTTAAATAGGAGAAAATGAGAAGGAAAAGCAAGTTTTCAAAAATATGTAAGAAAGAACCTTACCCTGTATACCGTGAATTATTTTGTATAGTTTAGAATGGGTATAGGAGGATGGAGATATACCAAACCATAGTTAGCATAACTTGGGGTGGTAGAGGAAAAAAATGAACTTTTCCCCAATAAATTACCACATTAAAAAAATAATTTTGGTTCAAAATTTTAAATTAAAAAAAATCAATATAAATGTATAAAAATATGTGAGAAAATACACCAAGGGTCTTCCACCCACTAGCAGTTAAACAGAGTGCACATATATGGCTTTAAATAGATAGGAGAGCTGGAAAGGGAGGTGGGAAACAGCACTGTACCTGATAAATTTAGATTACTGCAAAGAGATAAGTGTTAAAAAAAATTTAAAAGCAGCTGTAGCAAATGATAATTGGTTTTTTAAATAATTCAATTAAGTGCTTTGAATTAATCAGTATAATGTTGTAAGGTTATTATTCTTATCATTGTTAGTAGCATATTATTTCTTAGGTTGTCAGATTTAGAAAAAATGGTAATAGATTGATAGGTTTCAAGGATTCTGTTATACCCTCCATATTTGTGTGTGATTTCAAGTATTAAGCAAGCTTTAACTGAGCCCTGACCTGTCCCCTGTCTCTTATCTGATATGTCTCCAATATAGGAAACTGCATATCAGACACTCAGGTGTTCCTATTCTAAGGTAGCTGGAGATGTTCTTGGTGGTAAGGGGAGGGATGAAGGAAACACACTTCCTTATTGGCTCTCTAAAATTGAGTTTGCTAGCTTTATAATGAATTAGCCTTCCTGGTTTTAGAAGTTGAGTTTAATTTAGTGCACCCGTCTTCTGCTACTCCGTGTGAACTGTGACTACAATGTTCTGCTGTGAATATTACTATTAACTTATATTTTAAACACATCAATTCTTAGTCCAATAAGTTATTTTGTAAGCATGGAATTGAATTTATTTCTAAATCCAAACAATGAATCATTGTCTCCTATTTGAAAGACCTTTTTTTTTCCTTTCCATTTATGATATTTTCACTTTGAGTTAAGGTGACCCACTGGTTTTCCTAAGAATCAAATTTCAGTGCTACTACATAGAAAACACCAAAACATAGGCCATCATCAAGGTGAATTCCTGTTAGTTTGGAGTCCCAGGAAAAAGCATCCATTGGATGATGAATCCTCCCTCAAAACAAAAACAAACAAATTCATATGTATCAGTGTCCTACTGCTGCTTTAACAAATTACCACAAACTTGGTGGCTTAAAAAAACACAAACTTATCATGTTACAGTTCTAGAGGCAAGAAGCCAAAAGAGTCCATACGGCGCTAAAAATAAAGGTTTCAGCAGGGATGGTTCCTTTCAGAGGCTTCGGAAAAGGTTATGTTCTTTGTCCCTTCCAACTTATAGAGCTGCTAGCATCCCTTAGATTCTGGTTGCATCCCTATAATCTCTCCTTGCATTGTCACATCACCACCTCTCTTCTGCCAATTCTTGCGCCTCTCTCTTGTGATTACCATCGTGATTACATTTAAGGCCTACCCAGGTCATCCAGGGTTATTTCCTCACCTCAAAATCCTTAATGTAATCCCTTCTACACAGTCCCTTTTTCTATATAAGGTAAGATATTTACAGGTTTTGGAGACAAGGACATGCATATCTTTGGGAGGCTAGAATTCTATTCTGTACTTGCTAGCTAGGCAAAGAGGAAACATCTTTGAATTCATGCAACAAATATTTTTGATATTCACTGCAAAGCTCTTTGCTAATTCTTCATGAGAAGCCACCTAGTTAGCAGTTAGTTGGGCTGCCAGGGATCCAGTACTGGCTCCATTAGTTGCTAGGTATGAGAAAGTTGCCCATGTGAACTCAAACATCTCCGTTTTGTTCCAGTTTCCTCTTCTGTAAGGTGGCCATGATCAATGCCCAAACACAGAAGGTGCTCAGCTAACTATAGCTACACAGCTTTTACTGTGAATACAGTTGAGATTGGTGTTCCTTATAGTGATCATGCTCACAGCTATAACAGTGTAGCCTTTTGAGATGTCATCTTTGCTTAATTTTTATACTTCATTTGATTATTTTGAAGGGGGTGCAATTGGATTTTTTTCTTTAGAGGTTTCTATCTTTGCACTTTTGGTGAAGCAGAAGAGCTAGGCAGTTTTCGAATGTGTTAATCCAGAGTCATCTTTTGTTCTGGCGGATCACATTGTATAATACTACTGGTAAGATGAGTAATGCCTTTAACTTGTGAACAACTGATAACAGAAGTAATGTTCACTTATGTCCTGAATTATTATTTTCAAAACCTTTTTACATCTATTATCTCTTTTGATATCAGTACAGACACCTGCATTCTGCATAACTTCAAAAGACACCAGAATCACTTCTCTGCTTTTAGCCACTGTTGGTGGACAAGACTGTTGGCATAAATAGACTGCCTGCCAGGAAGGGGCGCACATTTTAATAAAGGATAGTTCAAATCGTATACTGTGATTTTCTTTTTCCTGTGGAGTGAACAGCAGTTAGGGCTGGAGGAGGAGAAGAGTTAATCGATTCTGGTTTTGTTTGTGTGCTTCCTGATTTTCTTTTCAGGGCATTCAATGAAAGAGAAATAAACTGCTTATTAGATTGTTTAAGACTATACTGAAATCCTTTCTCTTTGGAACCAGTTTTCAAAGCCTTTTCTTCTCAACATTTTTTCTCTTTAAAGACAGCAAAATAAAAACGCATTCAGAATACATTCCAATTAAGGTTTTTTGAAGGCGATGGAGAGAACATCATTGTAAGCTCTGATCCCCAACCCCAACCACAGAGAAAACATGCTAAGCAGGAACCTAAGTTTACTCTTAATGTCAAAAGAACTGGGAAAAAAATTGCAAATGCTGTCACCTAGACTCCCTGTGTTATTCTGAACTCTGGTCAGAACTGACAAGAAGCTTGTGTTTACTTGAAGGTGGGAAAAATCCATACTGCAGAATACCCAGATTTAATGACATGCCAGGAAAGTATGAAAGAGAGAGAAAAATATTTTATCCCACTTATTATTACTTGAAAATTCAGGATTCTCTTGAAATCTGAGCAAAATATCAATGGGACTTGATTTGAGCATCTTTGAATCCCTAGACATTCAGTCATGAATCTTTTCAAGGCTACAAAAACAAACAACAATAACAAAACCCTAACCTCTTTAAAATACTTTGTGTCTTCAATGTCATATTGTACACAAGAAGCATGGTGTCTATTCACATCCTTGTGCATCTGAGCATCTGTGTGTTCATTAGCAAATATTTATTGCCTGCTTGCCATGTTCCAGGTGTGTTGCCGGGAACAGGGAAGGAGGCAAGACATGATTCTTACCCTCAAAGAGTTTACACATTTAATTTAGTAAAAGCATTTCAAATATGCTCTGTGTTACAGGCCCTTCCCATTATGCTTCAGACATCTTTTCACTGAATTGCTGATCCTTACGGATCTGGTAGGCCTTGTGTCAATATGCAGCAGTTGTTTTTCTGGCCCCACACTCTGCCTTTGAGAATCTCTTGGCTTTCCTTTCTCTGTGTTTCCAATGGACCCATTAGGAAAAATTGTCCCTAGCACTGTACTTGCCTCCCACCCCGCAATATGGCCTATTTGCTAGAACAAAAAGTATCTGCTTATTTGAGAAAATGAAAAGGACCCTAGAAAAATAATAATCCTGATATTACATGTTGAACTGAAGATTTGCACAATGACCTGGGATTGGTTTAAATCTATGAATCAGATTTCCTCCAACTTACTGTGCATTTGTGTATTTGCACAGATGTTCCAACATGCTGATTTGAGCTCTTTTCAAAGACCCAGTTTCTACATAGAATTATAGCACTTGCTGACATACACTCACACCTGTGGAAACTGTGCTGTGTGCTCAGGTATTAAACTCAGGAAGATGTGTAAAACTTCTAAACAGCTCATTAGGGCTTTAATCCAAAAAGAGAACAAGGGATCTTTCTGTTTGTAGTCTCCAACAGAGTTTGTAAGAGTTCCCTTTACATGTTTCACTGTATTAGATCATATACTTTTAAAAAAATTAGATGCAGCCCATGACCTGGTCTTGACTACCTCAGGATAAGAATCTTGACATATGTTTGGAGAATTGAATATTGCATAGACAAGTCAATTCTTTACCAGATATTCTTATGCAAGCTCACCTGGTCATTACACCATGCTAGTTTCATTGTCTAAGAGTCTCACTACTACGACTACACAATTCCTTCATCTTTACCTTTTAACTTTTTTTATTTGTGAAAATACTGTACCAACCACCAGGTATTCTGTTTCCCATGTAAAAAATGTTTTCACTTCTTTAAAGTTTTACATGATTCTGCTTGAACTTCCCTTCATGTGCTATCATTGCAAGTTCTAATTGTCATTATTTATTTCTCCTACCATATTTAAGTTCCTTAATACCAGGAATATTTCCTTTTTGGTCTCAGTTCGTCTCCGGCTTATGGCACATACTATGTACTGATCATAGTTCTTCAAATGTTACATATATACCATTTAATTAATAGATACTAGCATGATCCCTATTTTATGGGGATGAGAAAATTGAATCAGATATAAGGAAAGTAAATTACTCTGAGTTACTTAAAAATGGGGCAAATAAGTACCCTGTAGGCATATGTATGAGTGTAGAGCTGGGGTTTAAACAGGTGTGCTCTTAATCATGATCTTTTATTTCACTCAAGATGGGTAAGGTTATGTTGTGGGAAAACACCACCCTCAAACCATATGGCTTAAAGTAAAGAGCCTATATCTCACTCAGGCAGCATATGGATTGTTTTAAGCTAGGACCCACCAAAAACAACAGCTACTATCTGGACTATGACTGGAGGCTAAGTGAACAGGAGAGAATGTGGTGAAGTACTGATTCTTAAAACTTCTGTCCTGAAGTACTACACGCTATTTTTATGTATTTATTGGCCAAGACAAGGTACATTGCCATATGTAGTTTTGAAGCATTACAGGAAAATACAGTACTATACCTTACTTATACCTAAATTCTATACCTAAGGGCAGTACCATACATAATTTAAAACAGGACAAGGGAATGGGAGTATAGCTAAAGGACAGAGTGCTTAGCTTGCTTAGAACATATGAGACATACCACCAGCACCAACAAAAACAAAACAAAGCAAAACTGAAACTAAAACAAAAACCACAGGGCAAAAAAAGTGCAGGACTACCATTTTCCCACAACATGAAGAACCTTTGCTAAAGGAGGTTGTATTTGTGGATTTGTTTTTAATAGAAGTTAGGACTTTGTTCAGCTTGATAAAAGGATCCATTTCAGATTAGATTTGGTTGCAGGGGTAGGCTAATCTGATAAGTAGAGCAAAACCCAGGAGAAGCAAGGTAATTGAAAGCATATGAAGGAAAGGTTTTGGAATAAGTTCTGAATGTCAGTTCATCTTGCTAACTAAATAGAAAGCTGGGGTAAATTCTAAAGAAGAAAAAAAAAAAGGAAAAAGAACCTTTTTTTTTTTTTTTTGGTACGGGGGATTAAACTCAGGGGCACTTGACCACTGAGCCACATCCCCAGCCCTATTTTTTTTTTTTTTTTTTTTGTGGTGGGGATTAGAACCTAGGGCCTTGTGCATGCAAAGCAAGAACTCTATCAACTGAGCTACACCCCCAACCCCCTAATTTGTGTTTTATTTAGAGACAGGGTCTCACAGAGTTAGATAGCACCTTACAGTTGCTGAGGCTGGCTTTGAACTCTCGATTCTCCTGTCTCAGCCTCCAGAGCTGCTGGGATTACAGGCGTGAGCCACCACACCAGTAAAAAAGAAGCTCTTAAGAGTTAGAATTCATTCATTTATATAGCATATGTGTGAGGGCAATTTTAGTAATGCCCATTTTCAGGTAAGATAAATGCAGCCTGAAGAAGATTTGGTTTTCACCCAACGCAACTCAATTTATAAAATTAAGGAACAAGCCTCCAAACCCAGTTGACCTGGTTTCTGAGCCCACATGCTGTAACAAAGGCTGCCTTCTAAGATCGAGCTTACCATATTATGGAAGAATAACATGAGGATGAAAAGCAGAATTTACAAAAATGACAGCATTTGTCAACATGAGCAGAGCGAGTTTGCCTCTAACTGGCTCCCAGGTGTTATAAAATGTAATTGGTTGCTACTTCTTTACTTCAACTATGCCTTTCCCAGCACTCTAAAACAGCAGGTGCTTTTAAAAATCACCAGAGTTGTTACTATTTTCATATTTATTCAAACTCTTTTTTTTTTTCATTAAAAACACACAGCTCTATTGCATTAGTTTCTTTTAATGTTTTATTTGGTTAGAAGTCTTAAGTGAACTATTTTTGTCTACATTTTGTCATTTTGGAATAGATAATGACAGTTGGTCAGATCCATGCCTTACATCAGCTTCTCTATATTTTAAAAAAATGTCTCAAATATAGACAATTGAATATAGAATTACAGAGCATAGGAAATATACTATCTACCTTAAGACAATGGTATATCTTAATTTTGTGAGTTGTTTATGAAAACCACATTTATTTTAAATAACAAATTTTGATATTCTCACTCATTTATGTAGTCCAACATCAGAGTTTCTATTCAGTATCTGTGTTTCTATAGTCATATGGGCAGCTGTATTGTGATGACAGTAAAAAATGAGATACATAGAAATCCCAAGGTACAGTTCCTGGCATGCAGGTGCTTGGATATCACCAACATCATCGATATCATGTCACTGACATTATCATTTTATTATTGATAGTATGCAGTTCATCCCTATACTGAAGACTAGGTACCTCAGAAATTAGGAGAAATCTAAGATTATCATCCCCATAGTATTATTCTTCTTTTTCTTTTTTACTTTTCCTCATTTCTCCATTGTGTGCCACCTCCATATTTTCTATCCTTCCTTACTCTCCCCAGAGAGATCATTAGGAATCAACCATGCAGCACAGGGTACATCAGGTTTATCAGGCTGTGATATCCTGGTGCCTGCCCCAGAGAAACACTTTCAAGTAAGTAGAAAATGGAGGCCAAGGACTAGAATGGTCCACCCAGTGCATTCCACACTGCCTAGCAAGAGTGGCCTCAAGATGTGATTCCTTAAGGAATCCTCCTTACTCTGATAGCATTCACCTGCCTCCGTTTGAAATGTACATATCTCTTGTCAATGGTAGCATGTACGCGCTTGTGTGTGCATGTACCTCTTTTTAAATTCTTTTTTTTTTAATTTTTTTTTTAAATTTTGAGACAGGATCTTGCCAGCTTTCCATGGCTGACCTAGAATTTGTGGTCATTCTGCCTCAGCCTCCTAAGTAACTGAGATTACAGATGTGTGCCACCATGCCTGGCCCTTGTCAATGGTCTTTGTTTACATTTTTAAACTGCCTGACTACATCTGAGTCATATTTTCACAAAACTTTTTATATTTTTATCTCCCTATGCCACCTCAATCTTAACTTCCTCTTTAATGTTCTTCCCTTTATCCTATAGGTTACTTTAGGTTCTTATCTAACTCCAAGTCTGTTCTTTAGCTCTGCTTGTATTTCTGCATATGAACCATTCTCTGGATAGTTCATCCACATGGAAAGGACTTACCTGGCACTCAAGGAAGTTACATGTCACATCTCATCATCCTCAAACCTATGGCATTTTTTTCCAATGGAAAAATGGGAAATGTCCACATTTCTCCCAGAATTGGAATATTTCCCATTAATTGGATTACATTGGCCAGCCGTCACTGTCTGCCTGGAATTAAATATGGTTTCTGGGACATAAGACTATCTGTATTAAAGTAGAAATGTCCTGTGTAAACCAGAATAAACTGTGGTCACCCCATTAAAGAGAGTATCACCAATTGATTCAAGCTGGCAGGAGAGATGAAATATATTTCTCATTACTTTTTGGTCATAGCGTCTCACAAGGTGTGTCATTCATAGGTTACAAGTGTAAGATATACTGAGCTCTAGGTTCTCTTGGCCTTCAGAGTAGCTGGAGGTTTGGGGCAGTTGCCTTTCTCTGAAGGCAAACTCATGTATGTACTCCAGGTGTTGATAAATGTTATCATATTTTATGTGTGTCATTATGTTACATGTTTTTAAACAGCTAAAAGTTTAGAAGGTACTGCATTTTACAGTTCCTAACACAGTAGATAACATGTGAGCAGATCCACTGACTTGCATGTAGAAATCACAAATTATGAATTTTGTCTCAAATTCTTTTAGAACATTCCTTGTTAAAACATTATTTTAGGAGGGGGGATAGGAAGGGTAGCAGAATACAATAGACACTAGTATGGCTCTATGTATAAACGTGGCTGTATAACCAATGTGATCCTGCAATCTGTACACGTGGAAAAATAAGATTATATACCCCATTTGAATCAAATGTATGATATGTCAAGATCATTGTAATGTTTTGAGCAACTAATAAAAAAATTAAAAAACCCATTATTTTATACTTTATTACACAGATATCAGTTTTACCAAAGTAAAAATCATATTCACTTAAAATATGGCATTTCCCAGGAACTTAAAAATGATACTGAAGATTAGGTATATTTATGATAAGGTAGGCTCATGACATGTTGGTGTCTCAACAGAAATTTTATTTCTCCAACAACAGTGTGTTTCAGACAAAATACTTATCTCTGCATCGTTCACTTAGTGTGAGCAAAGTAAAGACACTGGAATAAAATGTCTGTACACTCCTGTCTGCTTAGGAAATAAATGTCTTGTCTTCATCTTGATATCGTTTCCATAAATCTGATATTATTTTAATATTTATTCAACAGGAAAATTTTTTTCTTGTCTTTTCATTTTTTTCATGGATTATAAAGCTATAAATAAAACATGCTACCAGTAATTTCTCTTGTGCCAGCAATATTATGTAATATCAATGAAAGCTGAATTTTGTTAAAGGCAAGACATTTATACTGTACACCAGCTATATTGGTGAATTATAAGGGGATTTCAAGTTTCTAACTGAAATTTATAAATAGTGGAAGATTTCTGTATAACACAGAACACTTTAATTTCATAAAAATTATAATTATTAATAATTCATATGGTAAATATATACTGTCTGTTTTTAAAGTGATATGCTATGTCCTGAGTAAAATATGCTCATGATGGAATTAGATTAATAACATAAATGTTTTAATATTTATTTTTTCTACCATTATATAGTCTTGTTGTCGTCAGTTTTTTTCATTGCTGTGACCAAAAGACCTCACAAGAACAATTAGAGGAGAAAAAGTTTATTTGGGGGATCATGGTTTAAGAGGTCTCAGTTCATAGATGGCTGTCTCCATTCATTGGGGCCTGAGGTGAATTAGAAAATCACGGTGGAAGTATATGGCAGAGGAAAGAAACTGGGAACATTGCATCAGGAGGCAGAAAGACTCCTCTCACCACTGACAAAATATATGCCCCAAAGGTACACCCCCAATGACACATCTCCTCCAGCCACATCCTACATGCCTACAGTTACCACTAGGTTAATCCCTATCTATGGATTAATGCACTGATTAGGTTAAGCCTCTCATAATACAATCACTTCACCTCTAACCCTCTTGAATTGTCACACACATGAGCTTTTGGGGATCACCTAATATTTAAATCATAACAAATCTCATATAATTAAACTCACTATCAGAGAGGTGTTTGTTACCAGTTTTATAATTCACATCATGATTGATAAAGCTATGCTTTTCTAATAGTAAAGATTTTTCCCCCTCATTTCTATATATACCATCCTTTTGGAGGCATTAAGCATTATTTTCATTTTGACATTATTTTTCAAACTTAAAAGATAAATGACTGATGATTACATAGTTAGGCTTTGCCTCCCTTTTCCTTACTCTGAACTATCTATTCAGAAATCCACCTTATATAGGAAAAAATGTTCTTATTGTGGAATTTCATTTAGAATTTTGGTGAAAGATCTCAATTAGGTCTGTGCATATATTTTGAATGACATTAAAACTAAACTGAAAATAATATTAACTCCCTGGATTTGCCCTCTAAGAACCTGTTACTTGGGATTCAGGTCCTAGTGTTTAAGAGTGGTTTGGCACAACTTGTACTGAGGAAAAATGTATGATTTCCAGTCATTTTGTTTCTGACTGAAATCTATCTCTAGGCCTTCCTTCTATTCTTTTCTTTACCATGCTATACTTGATTTTAAATCTTAAAATACATAATAAGCATTAATTTTAAATAAATTGAATATATGTAAATATATATATATATATATATATATATATATATATATATATATATATTAATAGGAATATAAAACATAATGTAAAGATTACCATCAGTATAATAATGATTTCCAATGTTGAAACTTATGCATTATTTCATTTTAGTTACTTATATCACTGTTTTAGCAATCTTCCTTGAATCACATGATCATTCAAGTATGACCTTATATTCCATTTGTTTCTTAAAAGAAGTAACAGACTTAATTAAAATAGTTGTTGGGCTGGAGATGTACTTCAGTGCTACAGCATTTGCCTAGCATGTTTGAGGTCATGGGTTCAATCCCCACATACATACACACATACATGAACACATAATTGGAATAATTATTGATGCATATGTCCATATGAAAAAGTTATCAGCTTACTTGTGCTTATGAGATTATATTAGCTTAAATTTCTCATTATACAGATGAGTATAATACATTTCATTATTCATTTAAAATTGAATTAAGAATTTTCAGTTGTGATGTAGTATTAGAAAATTGAAAATAATAATTTTATTTAAATAATAAATTATATAGATCTTATTGGGCTACTTTTGAAGCTCCATATATATGTGCCAATCTGCAATTTAAAGATCCATTAGTATATATAATCCATGGAAGAAGTAAAAGAAATATTGTTAAAGATGATTGTTTTGAAGATGAACATAATTACAACTCTCAGAGAGGAATGAAGAATATTTTAAAGTACCTGCTATTAGCTTAAAGCTTCTTTAACAGAAAGCTCAAAAGAAACAAAGCAAATGCCACAGACAATTTCTAGGACTAATTAATGGTGAGATTTCTTTTTTATTAACTTCCTGCTAAGAAGTTACTTGTAAATTTGATGTGTTTATTTCTGATCATAAAGTATATTAATTTAAAATATCTTCACTTTTGTAATGGAATTAAGCTTAGTATTTTTCTTAATAGACATGTTAAATACCATAAAATTCTATTTAGTTTCCCAAGAACTTGGTGTCGATTGAACCTACAAGTGTTTGAATACTTGTTGCATGCATTTATTCATTCATTAAGGAAAACTTCCTTTGTGCCAGAAGATGTGCTTTGAAGTAGGTTCGCAGAGTTAGAAACAAACAGCATCTTCCCATAAAGGATGCCTTGCTTCACACACATCTTGGTGTGATGGAGGAGACATGCAATTATTTTAGAATTTAATGATGGAGATACAGAAGAAGGTTTTATGAAAAGTTACCTACTCCATTCCAAAAACTGGATTAAGGCATGGGAAGTGGTTGGTTCAGAGAAGACCTCTTAGAAAAGACTGTGCCCTGTGTTCAACTTTATTAAATTACCTAAAATGCATACAGGAGAAAGGAAAAAAAAAACATTCTTTAGAATAAACAGGAGTGTGGAGACATATAATGTTTAGGGAATTTCAAGAACAACATTCCTGAATGTCAACTATTAGAAAGGAAGAGGCAGATTTTTTTCAAGACACCAAAGGACATTGCATCCTCTGCTAATAATCAGGTTTTATCTTATTAGGTACATAGATAGCCATCCACAATTTTAATTAGACAAGGGACATGGTTGGATGTGGATTTAATAAAGATCACTCTGAGTTGGGCACAGTGGCACACACCTATAATCCCAGTGGCTCCAGAGGCTGAGGCAGGAGGATCACAAGTTCAAAGCCAGCCTCAGCAACATAGGTAGGCCCTGAGCATCTTAGTGAGACTTTGTCTCTAAGTAAAATGTGAAGAGGGCTGAGGATGTGGCTCAGTGTTTAAGTGCTCCTGGGTCCAATCCCTGGTACAAAAAAAAAAAAAAAAGTCACTCTGAACAATGTGGAGAAAGGACTAACTGAGGGGAGAAAGGAGGCTTTGTGATAGGGAAGGTGAGAAATGACAAGAACAAGAACATGATCTTGGACTAGGGCAGTGGGAATGGAAAGACATAGATGGATGTGAAAAAGTCTCAGGAAGTTCAATCAACTTAGGAAGTTCAATTTCAATTAATGAAATATGGAAGAAGCAAATGAAAGGAGTCAGGGAACCGCAAGGTTGAGTGACTGGTTGGAGGTGATACTGTCTGGGAATTGGAAAATCGGAGAAGTAGCAAAGACAGAATGGGAAATCGGAGAAGTAGCAAAGACAGAATGGAAAATACCATTATCTGGTATGTTAAGACAAATTCTGTAGATTGAGTATATCACAAAATTCTATTGTTTTAATTGCAAAAACTTGTAAAATTCATCAAGGTCTAAAGAGAAAGTAAGATCAAGGTCTAAGAAGAAAATAAGATAATGTTAGAAAACAAACACACAATTTTCAGTACCATTTTATTTTTTAAAACAATTTTGTTTTAAAAATAAAACCTAAAGTACCATTTTTAGTTGTGTCTTTCCCTTGACTACACATATAAATTTCCTCCAGTTTTAAGGTTTTGCTCATCATTGCATACCCAGGGCCTGTGTTCCTCAATATCTAGTGAATAACTGTTCTTAAATAATTATTTGTGGAAGGGAAATGCAATGAAGAATAATGATTAGCAGCTGATTTGTTTAAAGTAGTTCTGCAGCATAGGCAGTCAGAGTTTAGAAAATAAAAATTCTGACAATTTTAGAATGAGCAAGGAAGACTTTTGCAAGGTTGTTTCTTGATAACTTTCTAACCAGCATTCTAGGAGAAGAGAACAAAAGTGAAAGCAGAAACAACCATTGCTGTCCATGGGGCAAAGGGAGTGCCACCCCAACTAGAATGGGTCATGGAGACAGGCTAGTGGGTGGTCTATTCAGAAAGGGACTTGAAAATTGAGGGAGTTCAGCTTTGGTGTGGAAATCAGTATGGTTTGTGGCAAGGAGACATCAATAAGTAGCAAATTAAAAGCAAATACTATTTCCTCTAAACCTTTCTATATTCCTTTCTTTCCATTTGTAAAAATACCCAGCCTAGGAATTCTGAGAGGCATGTCTTCCCTGCCCCTCCTATTATTACCTCCCTATGATAGATCTTTGTAGCTTTACAGTGTCCTAACCCATTCTCAGTTTCCCTTAAGGATTCTTCTTGGTGCAGACATAATTGGAGAAATCCCTACTTCAATAAAATGTTATCTATTTCCCTTGATCCAGACTTGTCAAACATGTACCAGCTCCCTGCATAAATAGCATAAACTTCCTTGAAGTCTATGAAACCTCAACACCTATATTAATATTTATTAAGTTACTAGGACAAGAAGTTTAAGGTGAGAATTCTGCTGAGGATGTCAAATATAATCTAGAATCTATATTATAATGAGTGCATGTAAAAGGAAGGAGTTTGTTGAGTAGGCAAAGCTAGAACAAAGGATAAATTTGTTTTCTAATTTAAATGTGCTTAGGGCATTTTCCCAGGTTTGTTTTCCAATGAATAATTTTATTGCTCTATTTGTATTTATAATATTTATTGGGTCTTTCTCTTTTATGGACTGATTGTTTTCGAATGTTTTCAAACTAAATCTTGCAATACGATTTTCATTCTATGAATATTCAGTTTCAGTATAAGCATTTCATTTTGATATTAACATGTTGTGATTGCACCTTTCCTATTTCTTTCTTTGCTTATGAAAATTGATACCACCTAAGCTGATCTCTCTGAATGAAGAGTCTCTCTCAGTGTGTAATCATAGGGAATGTTCTTTGCATTTCAGGTGTAGGATGCCACCTGTGTTGACTTTTCTGTCTCTCCTTTTCCTCTTTGTAAGCCCGTGTTCCTTCAGAGTCACCTTTTTGTTGATTGTCAGTCCCTTTGTAAATGCAATTTACAGCCATAACTGGGAGTCTTGCTGTTGTGTAATATGTGTTTCACCATTTTTATGCTCCAGGTCAACATAACTTGAAATGCAGGATGTTTTAGTCAACATTTTTACCATTGTGATGAAAAGACCTGAAAAGAACAATTTTAGAGAAGGAAAAGTTTATTGGGGGGGCTCACAGTTTCAGAAGTCTCAGTCTATGCCGCAGTCTGGTTGGGCACAAAATCACGAGCCACTCAAGCAGGAACAAAGTTTACTTTTTGAAACTGCCGCCAATGTCCGGTACCGCCCGGGCAGATTTTTCCACCCACGCGGCCTCCTCCCGGACCGCCGAGAGCTCCTCCCCCGGAACTCCCTCCTACTGTACTTCCCCAACCAATGGGAACTCTCCAGGAGTCCCGTAGCCGGCCTAGGTGAACAGCAGGAGTCCAATATCCATATGAATGCAAATCTTAACATAATCATATCATCTCAATGGCTAGCTGGCGTCACCTTTCGACCAAAAATGCCATGCATCATATACTTGGCTCTTAGCATCTCCCCCCTTCTGTTTAAGTAACAAGCAATCTGGCTAGGGACCGTGCCTGTTAGGTTTGTCCAATTCAACATATGGTTCTTACCCGTCATCGGAAAACTGACTTTTAGGCGTCAGCCTCCTGTCTTAGGTTGATACCACTGCAATTG
>NW_026000000.1:5924544-5941499 GCF_001458135.2 Marmota marmota marmota
GAACAAAGAATAGTTGTATCAATTTTCTCTTTCTCAGGGCCGAACAACTTCAAACCTTGAGCCAACCATTTTTCCCAGTTTGCCTGAGAAAATTCTAGGGATAGGCAGCTTGAAACAAAAACAAGATAAATCAAAACGAGAACACATTGTTTTTTGAAATGGTCACCCATTTTGTTGCCTTCCCTCAGGGGTGAGCAATTTTACTCACCTCCAAGCTTCAGGTGTTCCCCGTGCGGGCCGCCAGTTGCCGCAGTCTGGCTGGGCACAAAATCACGAGCCACTCAAGCAGGAACAAAGTTTATTTTTTGAAACTGCCGCCAATGTCCGGTACCGCCTGGGCAGATTTTTCCACCCACGTGGCCTCCTCCCGGACCCGCCGAGAGCTCCTCCCCCGGAACTCCCTCCTACTGTACTTCCCCAACCAATGGGAACTCTCCAGGAGTCCCGTAGCAGGCCTAGGTGAACAGCAGGAGTCCAATATCCATATGAATGCAAATCTTAACATAATCATATCATCTCAATGGCTAGCTGGCGTCACCTTTCGACCAAAAATGCCATGCGTCATATACTTGGCTCTTAGCAAGTCTATAGACAACTACTCTATAGCTGTGGACTCAAGGTGAGGCAGAATATCAAAGCGGAAGGGATTGACAGAGGAAAGCAGCTCAGGACACATCAACAAGGAAGCAGAGAGAGCTCCACCCACCAGAGACAAAATGTATGCCCCAAAGGCATGTCCTCCAGTGACATACAGCCACGCCTTACCTGCCTTCAGTTACCACCCAGTTAATCCACACAAGGGAATTAAGGCATAATTAGGTTAAGGCTCTCATAACCCAACCATTTCACCTCTGAATTTTCCAGAATTGTCTCACACATAACCTTTTGGGGAACACCTCCTACTAAACCGTAACACATTGCTTATCACAGGCTTGACTTTTAATGATCAATTTTGCCCTTTATGACCACTCTTCATGACTGCTTTTGATTTTTATTAGAAGTTGTACTAATTTGTGACTGCTTTGTGGCCAGAAAATATTCAGCATTCTAAATAAAACTCTGATAAGGGAAAATGGAAAGTCTGAAAACCCAACAGACAAACCTATGCACAGGAAGATAAAAGGATAAATACAGTTCTTGAAATCAAAGATCTTATCATTATCTCATCTGGTTTATCATCACTTGTTCACCCTGAACAATGCTCTAAGAGACATTAAAAGATGGAAGGAGAAATTTCTACAAGAAACAAAGGACAAAATCATAGTCTGACCTATGTAAAATAGTGAAGTTACAAAGGAGGAATATACTTTCTAACTATAATAAAGATATGTACTGTTATAAATTCTATACAAATCAAATTACCATTGAATTTGAATATTGAATTAAAGATATTGTTTAACTGGCAGACTTTGAAACACAGTTCTAGAGAATAGGACTCTGTGACTTTTAAGGCTTTAAATATTACTAATTGCACTGGAAAGCAACCTAGATATTTTAGAAAATATTTTACTTTTTCTGTATTTTTTTATTAGTGCATTATAGTTGGACATAATGGTGGGATTTTTTTTTTATTGCATATCCTTCCGTGCATACATTATGACAATATAATTTGACCAATATCATTCCCCAGTAGTTCCTGTTTCCCTTCCGTTCTCTCCCGCTGTAGACAATAGTTTAACTACAAAGGATTTGAAGGGAAAAAAATGGTTTTTATTTTTCTGCTGCCTTACCAAGAAAACTCAAAGCAACAGGAAGGGTTTCTTCCTGGAGCAATCAAGATAATTGGTGTTTCTCTGTGCTTTCTCATACTTCCCCAACCAATCATTTGCCAAGTTAAAAGAATAAAATAAAAAAGAAAGGTCAATAAACAAATGTTTGCAATGGCTTTGGTCCCAAGGCAATGAAGTTTTGACCTTAAATATTTTAAGTCTACTTGGGAGGCTTTTGTAAATACCAGTGTTTGCATTATTAGGTAATGAGCTGCTATACTTCCACAAATCAAATGACAACATGTGAATTGATTGATCACTACTGTTTTTAATGCTTTCCTAGGTCCTCTGGAAACTAGATTTTCATTGATGGTCAGGTACACAGGTTTCCTTGTTAAAGAGATCTTGTTCCTCCTTGTGTTATCAGAGAGAAATCATTATTTAATAATCCGATGGATATCCTCTGTCTTCTTTTCTGAAACCTCCTCTGCCCCTCACATCTGCCTGTTTGTTCTCTCCAGGGATTCCTCCTTCATCCTCTGTTCTGTTCGTTCTTACTCACAGGTGTCTAATCCAATTTCTTAAACTATTATTCTGAGAAGTTGATCCCTAGGTGGGCTATTATTTTGTTATCTTTAGTTGGATTCTCACTCTTGAACTCTTGAACTCCCCTTTAGCTGTGTAGCTATGGGCATATTGTGGTATCTGAAATACACGTTTAAATTTGAACCCTTCATTTTGTCCAATCTACCTTTGCATCAGCTCTTTTCTGTTTATGTTACTTGTGTCATTATCTCCCCACTCTATTGGGAATTAAACCTGGGAGATAATTTTGTAGCCCCTGGGTCCCCATCCCTAGCCCCAGTTAATCAACTCAGTTACCTAATTGATGAATGTGTTCATCGGAGGGCTTTATGTCTTTCTTGTCCCTCTTATTTCCTCCCTTTGCCTATTACAGTGACTTACTGATTTTCCTTCTGTCAGCTTGCCCTCCAATACAATCTATAATGCTGTCAGATTTATTTTAATGAAGAACCACATGGACAAGATTAATGGTTCCCCATTGCCTACAAAAAAAAAAAAATACTCTTAATTTTCAAGTTTCTTTAGGCTCTAACCTGGTAAAATTTTTTGACCTTGACTGTAGTTATTTCTAAGGTATAAATATCTACACCATGATTGATTTTAAACCATCAGTGATTTAACTTCCAACTCAAACAATTTCTAGATATTTGACTGCTGCTCATGAGCCTGCTCCAGGGTCCAGGGCACTTAAATTCGAGTAGTTCTACTATTGTCCACTCATTCTTCCCCTCCCCATCAGCCTAGCCAAACTCCTGCCTTTTTTGGTGACAATTATTTTATATTACTTTCTGTTTCTTTGAACCATGAGGTACCAGTCTACCTTCTGGCTTTGTAGTATTTTTCTCAACCAGTATCAATATTCAAAGCTTTTGGGTTTCTTGAGTGTCATTTCATTGATGTTATGATGGACTCTCAGACTTCAGATCTTGCATTTCATGAAGATGACCCTTGTCTCCTTTCAGAACATGGGTATTTTGTTATCAGATTTCTGTCACTGTGACAAAATACCTGAGAAAACCAACTTAGAGGAGGAAAGATTTATTTTCCAGAGATTTTACCCTTTGTCCTGTTGCTTGTGGGCTTGTGGTGAGGCAGAGCATCAAGTAACTACAAGTAAAATGCTCACCTCATGGTGACTGGAAAGCAAAGAGAGGGAGAGAAAGAGAGAGAGAGAGATAGAGAAAAAAATGAGCCAGGGATAAATTATGCTCCCTAAGGGCACAACACAATTGACTTTTTCTCTCCAATTAGGCCCCACCTCCTACAGTCCCACTGCTTCCCAAAGGCACCTTCTTTGAACACTGCTGCACTGGGGACCAAACCTTTGAGACTTGAATTTTTAGGAGACATGTTGGATCCAAATCATAATGGGTGTGGTATGGTAGAATGGTGGTCAATGACTGGGCCATCTGTTTGCCCTCAGCACTGCTCTGAGCCGTAGCCTCTCTGAAGGCCAGCTTTCATGGTATAGTAGCAGGGGAATCACACAGATCTCAGCAGTTGCCGGTACAACTTCCAGTACACAATGGAAGACTATGGGAATTAATTTTATTGCTACAACTTGAAACACACACACACACACACACACACACACACACACACACAGGGCTCAGTGCACAGAAGAGCCCATTCTTGAACTTTAATGACCATCATCAAGAAAAATCTTAAAAGCTCACTTTTGAATTTTTATAAGTGGAGTCCGGTGAAATAGTGAAGCCTCTTTTCTAATAATCTTTGTTTTCCCCACAGCAACTCTAATATAGCCGATGCTTAATGCATGTGTATGAAATAAATGAATTATCTTTTTTTTTATCTTTAGGTTCAGCCATATGAAATGATTAAATTTTGGGAAGGAAAACATTAGCAACTTCATAGGTTACCTTTTTCCTTAGGGTCAGAGTCCATTTCTACAATCATATCTGTTTTAGGAAGTTAAAATTAATTGAAAAAATAAAATTTCGCATACCATAGCCTTTATAGTAATGTTTGTATGACCTCTGTCTCTTAAGGCATTATAGTTATTTCTGTACCATTTTTAAGGAGGTGCAATAAAGCATTGGTTACCTGAAATTTACATGTAATATTATTAAATATGTGATTGTTTTAATTCTTCAGTATTAAGGATTTTGACCTTAAGAGATTTCAGTCCTCCTTTCTGCCTCATTAATAAACATGATAAATATTATTCAATCTTAATTTGATTTTTTACTATTTTAGGATTTCAAAATTATAGTTTTTATTTTCCTTATATAATGCCATAGTATATTTTAAGAATAAATGGGATTGAGGGCTGGGGTTGTGGTTCAGCAGTAGAGTGCTCGCCTAGCACGTGCAAGGTGCTGGGTTTGATGCTCAGCACCACATAAAAATAAATAAATAAAATAAAGGTATTGTGTCCAATTACAAGTAAAAAATAAAAATAAAAAAGAATAAATGGGATTGAAATTAATCTTTTTTCTAATTAGTTATACATGATAGTAGAATGCATTTTCACATGTCATACATAAATGGAGTATAACTTCTCATTCTTCTGGTTATACATGATATAGAGTTACACAGGACATGTAATCATAAATGCACATAGGGTAATAATATTAGACCCATTTTGCTATCTTTCCTACTTCTATAACCTTTCCCCTCTTTTCACTCCCCTCTGTCTAATCCAAAGTATCTTTATTTTTCCCTAACCAACATTATTGTGAATTAGCATCTGCATATCAGTGAAAACATTTGACCTTTGGTTCTTTGGAACTGGTTTATTTCAATTCACGTGATATTCTTCAGTTGCATCCATTTACCACCTCATAATTCTATTCTTTAAGGCTGAATAATATTCCATTGTGTGTATATACCACAATTTATTTATCCATTCATCTGTTGAAGGGCACCTAGGTTGGTCCCATAATTTAGCTATTGTGAATTGAGCTGCTATAAACATTGATGTGACTGTATCACTGCAGTATAATGATTTTAAGTCCTTTGGGTATAAACATAGGAGTGGGATAACTGGGTTAAATGGTGGTTCCATTCCAAGTTTTCTGAGAAATCTCTATACTGCTTTCTGTAGTGGTTGTGCCAATTTGTGGTCCCACCAGCAACATATAAGTGTACCTTTTTCCCCACATTCTCACCAACATTTATTATTGCTTGTATTCTTGATAATTCCCATTCTGACTGGCATGAGATGGAATCTCAGTGTAGTTTTGATTTGCATTTCTCTAATCACTAGAGATGTTGAACTTTTTTTTTCATATATTTGTTGATCAATTATATTTCTTTATCTGTGAAGTGTCTGTTCAGTTCTTTAGCACATTTACTGATTGGGTTATTTGGATTTTTTTTTTTGGAGGGGGTGTTTTTGAGTTCTTTATATATACTGTTGATTAATGCTCGCTCTATATATTTGGTAAAGATTTCCTCTCATTCTGTAGACTCTCTCTTCACGTTATTGTTCCCTTTTCAGAGAAGAAGCTTTTTAGTTTGATTCTATTCCATTTATCAATTCTCAATTTTATTTCTTGCACTTTAGGAGTCTAGTTAAGGAAGTCAGATCCTAGGCTGATGTGGTAAAGATTTGGACCTACCTTTTCTTCTGTTAGGTGCACTACTGTAATATCTAAGACCTTGATCCTTGATCCAGTTGATTTTTGTGCAGGATGAGAGATAGAGGTTTAATTTCATTCTGTTGCATATGGATTTCCTGTTTTCCCAGCACAATTTGTTGAAGAGGCTATCTTTTTTCCAATGTATGTTTTTGGTGCCTTTGTCTGAAATTCATTTGGAAAAATAAGAGACCCAGAATGGCCAAAGCAATCCTCAGCAAGAAAAGTGAAGCAGGAAACATCACAATACCAGGCCTTAAATTATACTACAAAGCCATAGCTACAAAAATGGCATGGTATTGGCACCAAAATGGATATTAATTTTTATGTAAGAAGGTTGTACTTCAGTATCTATTGTTTCATTCTTGTTGTTTGTTGTTATTGTTTTGGTTGTTGTTAAACTTAGAATCAACCTTTGTTATAAAAAAGTGTAGTTCAGTCAAAATTTGGTGATGTGAGATTTGTAGCTGGTTATTGTTCAAATTAATTGAAAAAGTATCTTTTTATCTATCTTTCCATGTGATCATCTATGGGTCTATGTCCACAGTATGAATAATTTCACAATTAGTAATCACTAGAATCTTCGCAACCAAAAATTTAAAATGTCTCACAGAATTTTGATTTTCATACCCTCTCATTTATTTGCATCACAGCTGCTTATCTTCCATGTTATTGTACTAAATTTGCCTCTACCTTATGTAAAATATGCTTTCCTTGTAGCTTTGTTATTGTTCTAGCTGTTGGATGGAAAAATGAAGGTTTATAGTCAGTGTTAAATCTGAGTCAAATGCCAAGCAAGCGTTTTTACTAAAAATTTCACTTATTGGGCATCTCTTGTAGTTCGTTGTTATAGAGATCATTACCAATCTTGCTTATCTTCTCTGGGGGATTTTTCTGAATGTGATTCACTCTCCAGTTACCATCAGTCTGTGTGCTTATGAAACAAGATAAAACTGTTGCCTTTTGCATTCTTCAGCAGACTGCTCTGCTTCATTAAAAATACATGGGTATTCAAGATTTTTTTTTAAATGCCTTCATAGAAAATGTATACTTTAGATAATTTATACAACAGAGCAAGAAAGCCCAGAAGTAACAGAATGGATAACATCAAAATATCATACAACTGTGAAATGATTTTTAATATTTTTGCCATCTTTGCATAAATTCATTATCTGCAAATCCACCATGTTGTTCAAGCAAACTGTGTTCACTTGAATTCAGAATGGTAATGCTTCAAAAAAGCACTAAATTTCAAAGCCTTCCAGCATGTAACATGAGCTTTGCCAGTACCCTACCCATTTTTTACTGAAAAAGATATTTGACTTAAGATATCACAGATTCTGGCAAGTTATGGCTTTTACTATAACTTGTATTTCACATATTTCACAAATTATAGAAAATATGTATAGTCAGAGGTATGTTTGTTTGTTTTTCTCCCTGGAAAATGTAGTACAGGCCTCTGTCACTCACCAGCTATTTGTCATTGGAGATAATTATACAATTTCTTTGAGCTTCAATTTCCCCACTGTAAAATTAGGTTAATAATATGTAATTCACATTTCTCTTAGGAGGATTGTATTAAATTAGTTAGTTAATTAAGTAATCAATTTGAGCTCCTACTGTGTGCCAGACATTTCCTGGATTCTGGGGATAAGACAGGACCAAAGTCTCTGCTCTTATAAAGACTAGACCTTACAAATGAAATTTCTCAAGAATGGTAATTATCATAATAATTATCCTTTTCCTTCCACTTTCAGACTTCATTCTGTGGAGTATGGTTGGTTAGAAGAAAACAACATTAAAGAATAGTACCCTTTTTCATTAAATTCAACTCTGTCTTCCACCTCTAGTTTTGGGAATACCAGGGGCATCAAGCTTCACTTGGAATGAAGTGGTGTGGAGTGCACTCATGAAAGAGAACTTCTGAACAATTGGTCAATATGTTATCTCAGACCCCACAATTGGTGAATGCTTTAATGAGAAAGAAGAAAATACATGAAATAATATATATGATAATCTGAATAGATCAAAAGATAAACTTGGCTTTTGAAATAATTATTTAAAAAAAAATTCTCTTTAAATAGAGAGCTCAGCTGGATGCAGTTGTACATTTCTGTAGTCCCAGTGACTTGGAAGGCTGAGGAAGGAGGTTTGCAAGTGTAAAGTCAGCTTCAACAACTTAGTGAGGCCCAAAGCAACTTAGTGATACCCTGTCTTAAAATACAAAAACAAAAAGGATTGGGGTACAGTAGTAAGGCACCTCTGGGTTCAATTCCCAGTCCTAAATAAATAGAGAGCTCACCCAATAAATCTTTAAAAACATGTTGATTGACCAGATAGCCTTCAGCTTTTCAGAACATTGAAATATGTTTATTTAAATATATTTAATACCATTTAGTTATTTTTGAAATATTTCTCTTATTTATTTATTTTTTTTTCTTCTCTGTATTTATTTTATTTGTTTTTTTTATTATTAGTTACTCATGACAATAAATGATCTTGACATATCATACATTTGAATCAAATGGTGTATGAATTCTCATTTTCCAAGTGTACAGGTTGCAGAATCACTTTGGTTATATGGCCACGTATATACATACAGCAATACTAGTGAAATATTTTTTATACTTAAAAAAAGAAAAAAATTACAACCATTTGTACAGAGACATAATTTTTTACAACTTTGGCACTACTCATTTTGTATTTTGTGAAAAAGGATGCTATCTAAGCTGCTCAGTCTAGTGTGACCCAGGACATGTATCCAGTACACATTTTGGAAGTAGGTAAGTATTGTCTATAGAGTTCTTCTAGTCTTCTTATCTTCCTCCTTTATTCCTTTCTTTTCTTTTTCATAAGCACACACCAACAGTGACCCAATGCCTCTTGCTTTTGATTTGGACTGTAGAATGTGAGATCTAGAATGTTCCTGTCTTCCCTTTAAAAATAGCTCTTTCTGCATCTCTTTTCATAAAGAGAATGAATTAATAATGTCCCAGAAATTAATACATTAGCTCCCTCCCAAATGTTCAGCACATTCATGTAAGTATATTTTTTTATGAACATGCCACATTCATACTAAAATAGGTGCTTCATAAAAAGGCAAATCTCAACGAGACTTACATACTAGTTTTAGATACTAGAATAGGGTAAGTAGAGAAATATTTTGGTTTATAAACCTTATTGTTTCTCAGATCAGACTACAGAGACTGCTACCTAATGAATTTGAGAATATAAGATTGCCCCTCATCATAGTCTCCAAGATCCTATTGTGTGGTTTAGTGTTACACATTTGTCAATTATCCTGGGGTAGGTCATTTAGTATTTGTGGGTTTTATATTTATTTGCTTGTTTTCATTTACTATATGCAGGGACTGGGAAAATCATTCTTACTTTCACTTCATTTTGAAGAGCCAGTTATATTGCAGAGCAAATGGTGTGAGTGCTACATTGAAACACAAACTCTAGCACTTCAGACTCTCAGCTGCAAGCACCTGCTATTATTTGCTTAAGGGACTTTTTCTCTTGCCACTAGAGCATGCTTTGTACCCCCATCTGGCAAGATGGAAGTGCCAGGGTCTTAATGTCTCTGGAAGCAACCTTCATCCAGAAGCCAGTGGTAGATTGTGCATGAACACCTGGCTTCCTTGCCCCAAGGTGGGATAACCAAGGCACATGCTCTACATTGATACCCAATACTACCTAGCAGAATCAAACTCCAGTTACCCACAATGGAAACTTGCTCAATAATGAAAATTCCATTACATTCCTTTCTTTTAATACCAGTGGTTCTTGGTTCATGATCATGAATAAATTGCTCACACTCAACTTTTTGTCTCAGGTCTACGTCTGAGAAAACACCATATTAAAAAAAAAAATGTGGCAGAAATGTCCCTTTTTCTGTGAATTTAGGTTTATTCTACAAATTTTCTTTCTTTCCAAGGTCATCAGTCTAGAAAGAGTTCCAGAACCATCAGTTTTATGAACCAGGTAGTCTTGCCCAAAGAACTTTAAGCAACATTAAGCTTTATTTTTTAGGTTTTGTTTTGTTTTTAATCCCATATTTCCCCACCAAATAAGGAAGTACATGATGGTCTCTGAAGAAAGCTTACTGCTCTGTTTATCATCATAAACAGGTGCTATTTATTGAGCAGCATTTTATAAGCACTTATATTTGACTATATACCTTATATTTTAAATGAGCTTAGTTTTCAAAAATTCATGTTTTCAAGTGAAATATGCATTTTGTAAAACCACAGAATTTACTTCTTTATTACTTGAGCACTCTGTGGCTGTAATTAGTGGCTCATGGCCATCAAACATCTTTCCATAATAGCCTTTGCAACAGAAATGTAGAGAAGATTGAACCAATTTCAAAAAGATTGCACCAGGCTGGTTTATCAAGAGATGCTGCTTCCTTCTGGGTGCTGTGGCCCGTGCCTGCAGTCAGCTACTTGGGAAACTGTGGCAGGAGGATCTTAATTTCAAGTTCATTCTGGGTAACTTAGCAAGACCCCATCTAAAAAAATGTAAAAATAAATATATAAAAGGGGCCAACTATGTAGTTTATTGGTAGAGTACCCCTGGGTTCAATCCCCAGTACCTCAAAAATAAATAATAAAAACTGTTTTCTCCTGTTAAAATCTAAGAACTGACTTTGACTTTAAAGACTCCCTTTTCCCCTCCTGTCCCAGCCCATGGTGACAGCATTCAGATTAGAACAATTTTCTTACATCAGTATTTCTCACAATTAGGCCAATTTAACACACTGAGAAGATAAGATGAATTTTCAGAAAGTTTTAATGAATTTTAATGGTTATGAGACAAGTTAACCCTTGGAAGTAAACTCTTTACATATGACAAAGTGTCCTGCAGAACATGTAATTTTTTTTTACTTCTTCAGAAAGCATGTAATTAAATTGACATAATTCTTTAAAAAATTTTTTAATTTTTTTAGTTAAATTCAATTCTTTATGTTACATTTTTTTCATGTTAAGTATATTTTATACATTTTAACCAGGAAGATACAAAGAATATTAAACATTGTAGGAAAGTTTGTGTGTGTATTTAAATATGTAAGAAACAGTATGTATACGCATATAAATAAATGCAGACATATACATACATGTCTAGCAACACTTACCCATAAGGTATGGGCAAACAAATCATATTTCACAAATATCCCCTCTGGGGTGGTTACTTAGAATGAGATGATGTTTGCTTTGATATGTCAGCAAGAAACCTCAGAAATGTGTAAGTGCCTTATCTACACCAAATGGATAATATTGGCCTAGAAAATGTGCAAGTGAAAATATTCAGAGTACATTAGCTGTGTTTACACCAGATGTATCTCATATAACTTCTCTAAATGATTTTTTCCTGATAATCAAAAAAAATAAAGGACATTATCCTATACCGTTGGGATACAGACCATATATTTCAGTTACTCCCCAGAGCATCACCAGAAAGGAAATATCCACAGTTTCTGTGAAAGGATTTATTCCTGTCACAAGCCATTTTCCTTTTGTCCTCCACTGTCTAGAGCTGCCTTACTAGGTGAATTCCAAATGAGCTTCTGTCCAAGGAGCTGTCCCTCATAATGAATTTTTGTCAAAGAGCAGGCAACATGGAGAGAAACAGACACACACTGACTTCAGTGAAGTGACAAATGAAGTGCTTGATTCACTTATTTAAGAAACAGATCTCTGCAAACAGAATCAGGGTGTGTGCTCACTTCGTCACCAGCTTTCACACAGAAGCCACATTGGTGACCTATTTTGTGACTTGTCAGTAAGTCCAGCACCTGTAGATTCTGTTATTTTGTCAACTTCTAAATACCTCAGCTGGCATCAAAACAGAATAGACAGGAGACAGAATGAAACAGCATCAATATCAGTTTGTGGGTAAATATAAATTTGCTTTGGGCTGTTGTCTTTAAGTGGGCTTTGGTGACATTATCTGTGCTTTTTGTAAACTACAGAAGCCTGGACTATCATATGCTTTTAAACTTTTTATTGAACTAGTCTTGTTTTGTTTGTGCTTTCCTGTGTCACTGTGGAATTGATTTTAAGACAGAATGGGGTGAGTTCAGGAATGATTCAAAGAGGTTCAATTACATTTGAGTCACCCCGGGATGAATAATAAAAGTCACTGGCCTCAAGTATCTTTCTGTCTCGGGGAAAATAAACATATACACAGCTATGATTCATGTCCACTTGTGTGAAGTGTAGATAGAAGTATAAAGTGCTCTGGAACCTGAGGCCAATGGGAGAGAAGAAAACTACCCCGAGTCACTTTCTCTAAGTCACTTTTACTCGAGTTTCCTGAGTTTACATCTTTCTCAGTGTGAACAACTCGACTGAGCTGTGGGAGCTATGTGTCCATGACTTTAAATGTGCCTACCTCAGTAGGAAACACAAATCCTGGGTATAGAGTAAATATATTGGTCGTTGGCTATGACTCTCTAGAGCTACCCTCCTCATGCTGACTTGAGACTAGGTCTCTCTATGTAGTTAAGGAAGGCAGCTGCAGCCCCTCCAGACTGCAGTGGGGTTGAATGCCACATGTGGGCATCTGGGCATTCTGAAATCCAAAGCAGGTTACTCAGTGGGAGGAGTTTCAATATGTGCTACATGAACCCCAAAAGCAAAGCAAAAGAATTGTAGTCACTGCACAAGAAAGCCCAAGCTATGCCCTGTGCAGTTCTAGTGAGTGTCCTTCACATGGAACAAACAATAAGTGACATTTCTGTAGTTGCACAGTACTGGTCTTCACATTCAAGTAGCATTTGTTTCCCAAAGCATTTTCTTAGTCTCCATTTTTTTCCATCACAAAGAGATACCTCTTCGGTATAACCAAACATATTTATTACACTTTTTTAAATACTTGGTGCAGTGTTATATATTTAAATTATCTATTTGTTACAAAGCACTTTAACTCTTATAAATAATTCTCTTAGGAAGTACATAGGAAGTTATCAGTCCATTTTCCTCATGGGAGCAGAGATGCAAAAAGATTAAGTAATGTTACTTAGTTGGAATTTACATTAAATAATTGAGTTAGAGCTCAGTTATCACTAAGCATAGTGACATTTTATCACTAAGGTCTGAGGAGGAAATAAGCCCTTGTGTCTAGAACCAAGTCTACTGTACATGTTAGGTCCTACCTCCTGAGACTCTCCATTGAATAATGATCACCTCTTTTGGAATTTCAGGGCCCCCATTTTTCCACTCAAGGATTGCTCCTTTTCTGGTTTCCTCTGGGGAATAAAATATTTAGAATAAGAATTATGGAAGAATCTGGAATAAGCTGATAACTAGTCCAAAAATTCTTGTACTATTTTTGACAAATTTTAATCCTTTAAAAAGTCTCTTCCTGTGAAAATAGTATCAGCTCCTAACCTGAATTTCCCAATAAAATCTCATACATATTTTCTACAAAAGGAAAGAAGGATAGTAAATTAGGAGGACAAGAGTGCTAACCTATGAGCAGGAGAGTCAAATTCTGTTTTAGTTCTACTGCAGCCAACCTATTGGTTCATTACTTCAAGCAATAAGTATTGAGCATCTTCTAGATGCCAGAAATTGTGCTAGGTGCCTCCAATAAATTTCTACTCTAGAAGGAAACATACATTAAACAAAAAATTATAAAAGTAATTATCATTTTGTTAAGTGCTAGAAAGGAAAATCGAAGGTTCTGAAGGAGCAAATGAAAAACAACTGAATTAGTCTGAGTTCTAGAAAAACTACATTCCTGAGAATGCAAGGATAAGTGGGAGCTTTTTAGAGAAAATGGGGACAGATATTGTACTGGGTGGACAGAGGAGGGGCTGCCAGGAACATGCTGAAAGCATAGGGACAGCATATGTGATGATCCTCTGTCCTATGATATGTTTGTAAACTTGGAAGATCAAAGTGAATAGAGCATTGCAAGTGAGGGGAGAAGCAAATCACTCATGGCCTTGCAGATGGTTTTACTTATCTATTGAAGTATAACAAACTATCTCAAACCTTAGAGGCTTACACCAGAAATTATTCCCCATGGTTTTGTGTATTGGCTGGGCTCAGCTGGATGGTTCTTGTGCCCCAGGTGTCAGCTCTGAGTCACTTAATTGCATTCAGCTATGAGTTCAGCTGGGGTTCCACTCATGGCTTTGGTCCTATCTGAGTGAATGAAATAGCTGAGTACTGACTCTCTCCACATATCCTCTCATAGTTCAGTGTTCTAACTGAGCTTCTTAAAAACTGAGTGCATCTAAGAGAGTGGAAGCAGGAGGTGCCAGACCTTTTATGACTTAGCTTTAAAACTAGCACAGCCATTCAGTTAGTAAAAGCGCATTGCAAGACCAATTCAGGTTCAAGAAGAAATGGACTCCATTTCTTTTTAGGAGTTCTATCAAGCCTGCAGATAGAAGGAAAAGATTGAAAGTGAAACAGTATACCACATAAATGAAGCATGTTGGACTTGAGATATTTATTATGTGTTGCATACCTAGCATGCTTGAAATGCCTTAATTTCCTGTAATCTCTCAACAACATAATGAAATCATTAATAGCATCATCATATTCTTCTGAAGTCACATGATTCACAAAGCTACTTAGAGGTAGGAAGAGATATCAACTGAAGTCCCACTGGAACCAGTCTGTTTTTGAGCACTATGCTGCTATGTGACAATTTTGTTGGTTCTCAGAGACCATTACTTTAATGGTGACACCCAAAAGCTATAACATTAGAATTGTAAAAATTAAAGTCATAAATACATAAGTTTAAAACAGGCCTTCCCATGCTTGGGAAATTTCATTATTGATTTACTTCTTATTATAGTTCAGGAAATGAATTACCTAATTACTTATGAACAAAAGAGCTCATTAATCCCAACTAGCTAACACCATCTGTACTGTTTTTATAAACTAAGATTCCTGAAGTCCTCACTGACAAATGGGGAAACATTATTTGTTAGTGATGTTTGAGGTTCTTCCTGCAACTAGCTACCCTTGCTAATTGCCAGTTTATTTTTGGAAATCTCAAAGACCTAGCTCATGTGCTCTCATAAGTAAATCACCCTGCTACCAGATGATGTTCATAACTTTCCTTCTCTCCTTCTCCAATATTTTTTTAATAAGATTTCCTTCTAAATCTTCTACTGCATCTAAAGCCTTTTTATCTGTTTGGTGCTGAAATGTGAAGATTACTTCTTTCCTTTTGTGTTTAACTCTGTTAGAGATAATGCCTGCTGTTCTGCCACACAACCTGACAGTTTATAAGAGTTATGATAGAAATGTGTGAGTCTAGCTCCTTCCTTCTTAGGGCAAACATGAACAGCAGATACCAGGGAGTACTCAGAGATTTTATATTTCCTTAGGTTGACAAAGCTTTAATATTAATTTGAACTTTTCTGACTCCATGTTAATTTAGGATGAATTTTCTCCCAGAAGGGTCATCAATCCCTCATGCCCATAGACATTTGGGAGCCACCCAACATGATGCCAGAGTGACCAGTCATGTATGAGTTCTAGGACCTACAACACAATTTAAGATGGTGCTGGCATCCTCAACATATCTTATCATGTAATGGGTAATTTTATGTAACTGGGATAATGGATGCCAGCATATCAACATAGCTAGTAAAACATTAGTTCTTGGTATTTCTGTGAGGATGTTTCTGGAAAAGATAAGTATTCAGATTGATATCAAAGAAGAAGTAAATCCATTCTTATCAAAGTGTGCAGGCATCGTCCAATCTGTTGAGGACCCAACTGTGGGGTGTGGGGGAAATGTAGAAGGTAAACACTCTCTCTCTCTCTCTCTCTTCTCACTTTCTCTTGCTCAGATCCCACCCTCTAAATATCTATATCTAGATAAATATAAAATTTATCTTCTGTTTTTCTGGAACCTTAGATAAAAAAAAAATAACATTTTCTGTGGAATTCAAACAAATTTTCATTTCAGTCTCATGGGACTTTACTATAGTACTGAGGTAATCATAATTTCCTCATGGATTAGGAAAGACGTTTTACTTGTAGAAGGGAAGAAATGCCCATGTCCTCATCTATACTATTAAACTATCATGCTAGCCAAACAACCACTTGATATATTAACATTTTTATTTACCTCTAAGTTGCTTTAGAGTTTTAAAACACACAGGTATTTATTTTCTCTGAAAGGAAATTGGCATTATGTTTTACTCTTAGGTCTGTGTGTCAAAAAGGAATTGGTTGAGATAATAAACGTACTTTGAGAAGAAACTGTTGTGTTTATGTAAGCTTTCATGTATGATTTTGACTGTCTCCAACTTCTTAGTCTTCCTGTTATTAACCCATTTGACCTTTCAGGTGGTGGAATACCTTAAGACCATCAGAGGAAATAACAAAGAGAAGAAGTAATGTTTTTCAATTATTAATAAACTTCTTAGATGAAAAGCCATTTTAAAACAGAGGTTTTCTTTGAAATTGAATTTCCTGAAACTCAAGGGTTCTTTTATTTTTTTTTAAAGGAGAGGTTTTGCTATTTCCAAATATTATTCAAGTAAATAACAAGAATGAAGATTTTTTTTACAGAAAACACACATTGATGGTTTTGTTTGAATGAGTCATAGATTAATTACAACAAATGTTTAGTTTTATTTATTTATTATTTTTTTTTTTAATTTTTTATTGTGGGTTGTTCAAAACATTACAAATTTCTTGACATATCATATTCGACACTTGATTCAAGTGGGTTATGAACTCCCACCTTCACCCCATACACAGATTGCAGAATCACATCAGTTACACATCCATTGATTTACAAATTGCCATCCTAGTGTCTGTTGTGCTCCGATGCCTTTCCCATCCTCCACCCTCCCCTCCCCTCCTCTCTCTCTACCTCCTCCACTGTATAACCCTGAGGGTCTCCTTCCATTACCATGCAATTTCCCTTCTCTCTCCCTTTCCCTCCCACCTCTCATCCCTGTTAAATGTTAATCTTCTTCTCCTGCTCTTCGTCCCTACTCTGTTCTTAGTTACTCTCCTTATATCAAAGAAGACATTTGGCATTTGTTTTTTAGGGATTGGCTAGCTTCACT
>NW_026000000.1:5944053-5960684 GCF_001458135.2 Marmota marmota marmota
CCTGCTAATGTGGATTCCGCTGGGAAGGAATTCTGTCGGCGGAACTCTGGTGATGTCACCACTCTGCTATGGCGGGCCCCAGGCTCCTTGCCAGAGTGTCCGAAGGGAGGGGTGGGACTGGTCTGTTTCTGGTTGGTTTCAGCTCCCGTTTTGCTATTTCATGAAGGCTTGGCGAGAGACCTCTTCCTAGAGTCCCTGCACCACTCCTGCTGCGCTGCGCCTCGGAGGCTATCCGCCCTGACGCGGGGGCCGGTGCAGGCAGCCGACAGTCGCCGAGTCGCGCGGGCAGCGGCTGGCGGGTCTGGACCTCTGCGCTGCGTGGCGGAGATTCACTCGTCTAGCGCAGACTGTCCCTCCAAAAATCCTACCGATTCCCGGCCGATCTCTCTTTAGTGGAATTTTGCTAGGAGTTTCTCAGCAGGTCGTATCTAAGCGTATCCATGCGTCTCTCTGACCCCGTTGTTGAGGAGGTACTGAAAGCGCTGCCTCCCCTCTCGCCGCCATGTTCTCTCCAAATGTTTAGTTTTAGAGGAGACAAATAAATATATTGTCACAGACCTTGTTTCTGTGTAATTTTTTTGACTTAAAGTAGTATGATTTATATAATTCTTTGTTTCTCATCATTCCTTGGCTTGACTGGACTCAGTGGGCCAATGTTCTGCCCCTCGAGTGAAGCAAAGGCTAGGCACACACATGGTTGAAATGTACAACATGGCTGCACATCCTCCAGGGTCTTCCTCTCAATTTCTAATGTCAGTGGCATAGGATGAGCTTGGTAGTTGGCTTCCAAAGGCCAGAATTGAAACCTAATGGCTTTGTGAAGCTTTGGATCCAGCACTGGCATATTATTCTGACCCTTTCCTGTTGGCCAAAGCAAGTCATCAACCTAATCCAGATGCATAGAAAGAGGAATTAGTCTCTTCCTCTTGATGTGATAGGCAGCAAAGAGTTTAAAGCCATCCTTAATTCACCATAGAAATATTGATTCAGTCATCCATTTACAAAATGCATGTCTTCTATATGTCTGACACTATTCTCAGTGCTATAAAGAATAGACCCTTGGAAATGTATCTGGTACAACTCTTTCACTTTCAGCTCCATTACTGACAATTTTGTAATCCTAGCCATTTTTTTTTCATCTCCATGTCTTACTCTTCTCATCTTTAAAATGGAGAAAATAATAAGAGTTGCTTTTCATGTAATTAAGTCATTTGATTTTACCAGTTGTGATATTAATGTATGCAAGGAACTTAAAATGAGTCAATACATGCCCAAAACAAGGAGTAGTGCCAGGCACATAATAACTAGAAAAATAGATTTTATTACATTTATGGCTATTGAGAGTGAAGCCAAGGAGGGTATGGCTTTCCAGATCAGCTAGTGAGTGATATACTCTTTTAGCAGCACATGATAAAATTGCATCATAATGTATTTCCTTTATAAAATCAGGCACAGGCTCCAACAAATACCATGGACTTGATTTCTTTCCTTTTTTTTTCTTTTCTATTTCTACCACCGAGCTGCATTCCCATTGTCTTATTCATTTATTTATTTGAAATTGAATTTCCTGAAACTCAAGGGTTCTTTTATTTTATTTTTTTAAAAGGAGAGGTTTTGCTATTTCCAAATATTATTCAAGTAAATAACAAGAATGAAGATGTTATACAGAAAACACACATTGATGGTTTTGTTTAAATGAGTCATAGATTAATTATAACAAACGTTTAGTTTTAAAGGAGACAAATATATTGTCACAGACCTTATTTCTGTGCAAATTTTTTGGCTTAAAGTAGTTAATTTTGAGACAATGTTTCACTAAATTGCCTAGGCTGGCCTTGAACTTGTGATCCTCCTGCCTCAGCATCCCAAGAAGATGGGATTACAGGTATACACCACTACACCTGGCAATGTACTTGCTTTTTAAGAAATTCTCCAATAACATTTTACAAGCAAGTTACATGGATTTACAGGATATGTTTTCCATTCTCCATTTCTTTAGCTCCAATTGAACTGCTATAATGGTACTTCATGATTGGAAACTTTCTTCCTTTTTTGCTTTCCCCTATCAAATTCTATTCTCCAGTCATATAAGATCTCTTGTGGTTCTTGCATTGAAAATGCTGCCTACATCTCTGATCCTTTTTACACACACACACACACACACACACTGCTCCCCATTGTAGAATTCTCACCGCCCATTATTTTTAAAGCCAAGCTATTATTTCTTTTCAATGTTTTCTGTCCCTTTGCTGATATAGCCTTTCTCCTTGCGTCTCCTTTTATGCCTTCTTTTCTGCCAAAGCACATGATTGCTTCATTCATAAGGCTTAATTATGCTTTTAATTGTCTGATAACCTGTCTAAACTGGAAAGTACAGCATACACTTGTTTTGCCTCCTGATTCTCAAAATTTAGCTTGGCATCATAAAGGCTATTACCTATACAGTTTGTAACCTGAGTAAGATTTCTTTTTCTTTCTTTCTATGTATTTTATAGCTATAGTCCTTCACCAAGGAAGCCAGACCCAAAAATGTACTCTTTGGGCATCACATTTACATGTGTGGTTCATGTGTCAGGGTTGGCTTTGCAAGCTGCAGTCTTTTCAAACATCTACTTTGACACTTGGTCTAAGCCATGTTAGAATCTAACAAATAAGATTATCTGAATTTATTTGTCTGATTTTCCTAGGATTTAAAACGAAAACATACTTAGGGCCAACAAATTCCTATTACTTTCCATGTAGTGTAATTTCAGGTCTGATATCAACATGCTAATGTTATATAGCACTTCAGTCATTGGAGACACAATAGACATAGTCAATCAACAGTTAGGGAAGCTTTCTCTGCTTCTGTGAGGGTGACAATTCCAGACACTCATTAATGAATCAAGCAGCATTTATTCTTCTACAACTGACTTATTTCACTAAGCATCATGTCACATAGGTTCATCCACGTTGTAGCAAATGACAGAATTTACTTCTATTTTAAGGGTGAATAATATTTCATTATATATGCCACATTTTATTTTATTCCATATTTTATTGGTACATTATAATTGTGCATAATGGTGGGATTTATTGTTACATATTCATATATACACACAATATAATAATATGTTTGCTCAATATCATTCTCCAATATTTCCTCTTTCTCTCTCCTCCTCCCTTCCCCTGGTGCCTTTCCTCTACTCTACGAATTTCCCTTCAATTTTCATGACTTCACCCCCCACTTTTCTTTCCCTTTTTCTTCTCTCACTTCCACATGTAAGAAAACACACAGGACCCTTGACTTTGGCTTATTTTGCTTAATATAATGATCTCAATTCCATCAATTTTCCTGCAAATGTCATAATTTCATCCTTTACATCTGTGTAAAACTCACTACATACCACATTTTCTTTATCTGTTCATCTGTAAATGAAAATATGCATTGTTTCCATGTCCTGGATATTGTGAATAATTCTGAAACCAATATGAGAGTACAGGTATCTTTTCAACGTCCTGATTTCAATTATTTTGAATATATTCCACCCTCATTCCTACTCCCTTGCCCTCTCCTTTCCCTTTCCTTCCCTTTGCCCTATCTAAATCTCTATACTGCTTTTCAGATTAGCTGCACCAATTTGCAGCCCAAGTTCCCCAGGAGTGGTACTGTTGGATAATATAGTACTTCTATTTTTAATTTTTTGAGGAAATGCCCTATCATTTTTCATCTTAATTGACTGGCGGAACCATTTTATAGTCCCACCAATAGTGTATAAGGATTCCAAGTCTTCCACATCAACAACACTTATTTTCTTTTTTTTTCCTTCTTGCTTGTTTTGTACCAGGGATTGAATCGAGGGATGCTTAACTACTGAGCCATATCTCAGCCCTTTGTATTTTTATTTTGAGACAGGGTCTCACTAAGTTGCTTAGGGCCTCCCTGAATTGCTGAGTCTGGCTTTGAACTTGTGATTGTCCTGCCCTACTCTTCTAAGAATCTGAGATTATAGGCTTGTGCCACCATGTCTAGTTTTTTTTTTTGTTGTTGTTGTTGTTTAAACTGGTTGGTTGGGGTTAGCTTGTTTTGTTTCTTGATAAAAGTTACCATACCATGTATGAGGTGAAATTTATTTATTTATTTATTTATTTATTCATTCTAATTTGTTATACATGATGGCAGAATGCAATTCGTTTCATATTACCACATATACAGCACAATTTTTCAAGACACTGTACACATAGTATTTTCACACCATTCATGTCTTATACATGTACTTAGGGTAATGATGTCTAACTCATTCCACCATCATTCCTACTCCCTTGCCTCCTCTTTTCCCTTCCCTCCCCTTTGCCCTATCTAAAGTTCCTCCATTCCTCCCATGTTCCCCCTGCCCCATCACCATTATGAGTCAGCATCCTCATATTAAAGAAAACATTCAGTCTTTGGTTTTTTAGGATTGGCTTGCTTCACTTAGCATTATATTCTCCAACTTCATCCGGTTACCTGCAAATGCCATGATTTTATTTTCTTTTAATGCTGAGTAATGTTCCATTGTGTATATATATGTCAAATTTTCCTTATCTATTCATCTACTGAAGGGCATCTGGGTTGGTTCCATAATTTAAGTATTGTGAATTGTGCTCCTTTAAACATTGATATCACTGTCCCTGTAGTATGCTGTTTTTAAGTCCTTTGGGTATAAACTGAGGAGTGAGACAGTTGGGTCAAATGGTGGTTCCATTCCAAGTTTTCTATGGAATCTCCATACTGCTTTCCAGATTGGCTGCACCAATTTGCAGTCCCACCAGCATTGTATGAGTGTGCCTTTCCCCCACATCCTTGCCAACACTTATTGTTGTTTATATTCTTGATAGCTGCCATTCTTACTGGAGTGAGATGAAATCTCAGTGTAGTTTTGATTTGCATTTCTCTAATTGCTAGAGAAGTTGAACATTTTTTCATATATTTGTTGATTGATTGTATATCCTCTTCTGAGAAGTGTCTGTTCAGTTCCTTGGCCCATTTATTGATTGGGTTATTTGTTTTTTCTGGTGTTAAGGATTTTGAGTGCTTTCTATAACCTAGAGAATGGTGCTCTATCTGATGTGCTTGTGGTAAATATTTGCTCCCATTCAGTTGACCTCACTGATTGTTTCCTTTGCTGAGAAGAAGCTTTTAAGTTTGAATCCATCTCATTTATTGATTCTTGGTTTTAATTCTTGTGCTACAGAACTTTTATTAAGGAAGTTGGGGCCTGATCTGACATGATGGAGATTTGGGCCTACTTTTTCTTCCATTGGGTGCAAGGTCTCTGGTTTAATTCCTAGGTTCTTGGTCCACTTTTAGTTGAGTTGTGTGCATGGTGTGAGATAGAAGTTTAATTTCATTTTGTTACATGTGGATTTCCAGTTTTCCCAGCACCATTTGTTGAAGAGGCTATATTTTTTCCAATGTATGTTTTTGACGCCTTTGTCTAATATAATATAACTGAAGTTATGTGGGTTAGACTCTGTGTCCTTTATTCTGAACCATTGGTCTACATGTCTATTTATACCATGCTGTTTTTGTCGCTATTGCTCTGTAGTATAGTTTTAGGTCTGGAATAGTAATGCCACCAGCTTCACTCTTCTTGCTCAGGATTGCTTTGGCTATTCTGGGTCTGTTATTTTTCTAGATGAATTTAATGATTATTTTTTCTATAAGGAATTCCATTCAGATTTTGATTGGGATTGCATTAAATCTGTATAGTGCTATTGATAGTATGGTCATTTTAACAATACTAATTCTACCTATCCAAGAACAAGGTAGATCTCTCCATCTTCTAAGGTCTTCTTTAACTTCTTTGTTTAGCATGTTGTAATTTTTATTGTAGAGGTCTTTCAGCTCTTTCATTAAATTTATTCTCAAATATTTTATTTTTTTTGAGGCTATTGTAAATGAGGTGGTTTTCCTAGTTTCACTTTCAGTGGATTTGTCACTGATGTAAAGAAATGCCTTTGATTTATGGGTGTTGATTTTATATCCAGCTACAATGCTGACTCTAACACCTGGAGACTAAATAATATGCTATTGTGTGGATTATGAAAGATATCAAGGAGGAGATTAAAAAATTCTTAGAGATAAATGAGAACACTGATACAACATATCGAAATCTCTGGGACACTATGATGGCATATGATATGCCTAAACTAAATCAGGATGATGTACACAATTTAAACAGATCAATTTCAAGCAAGGAAATAGAGGACACCCTCAGAAGCCTACCAATCAAGACAAGCCCAGGACCGGATGGATATACAACTGAATTCTTTAAGACATTTAAAGAAGAACTAAAACAAATATTTCTCAAACTATTCCATGAAATAGAAAAAGAGGGAACACTTCCAAATGCATTCTATGAGGCCAATATCACACTGATTCCAAAACAGACAATGACACATCAAAGAAAGAAAACTTTAGAACAATGTCTCTAATGAATATAGATGCAAAAATTCTCAATAAGATTCTGGCAAATTGAATACAAAAACATTTCAAAAAGATAGTGCACCATGATCAAGTAGGGTTCATTCTAGGAATGCAAGGTTAGTTAAACATATGGAAATCAATATGTAATTCATCACATCAATAGACTCAAAGATAAAAATCATATGATCATCTCAATAGATGCTGAGAAAGCATTTGATAAAATACAGCAATCCTTCATGCTCAAAACGCTAGAAAAACTAGGGATAACAGGAACATATCTCAACACTGTAAAGGCTATCTATGCTAAGCCCCAGGCCAACATCATTCTAAATGGAGGAAAATTGAAAGTATTCCCTCTAAAAACTGAAACAAGATAGGGATGCCCTCTTTCACCACTTCTATTTAACATAGTTCTTGAAACTCTAGGCAGAGCAATCAGATGAAAGAAATTAAAGGGATATGGATAGGAAAAGAAGAACTCAAATTATCACTATTAGCAGACAATATGATTCTATACAAAGAAGACCCCAAACATTCTACCAAAGGTGAAATTTCATTGTGTGTTATTTTAATTTTTATGATGATTAGCCTTGTTGAGTACTTTTTCATATACCAGTTGCCATCTGTCTGATATCTCTGGAAAAATGTCTATTCAAGGTTTTACCTATTTTTTTAAATCAGCTTTTTTTTTATTCATTTGCTATTCAGTTGTAGAAGGTGTACATGTTTATATAAAATATTGCCCTCTTTTCAGATAAATGGTTGCCAGGAGCTGAAGTCACAGAGGAGGAAATAGAATAGTTTTTCAATAGTAAAACATTTCTCTTGTGAAAATGAATGTATTCTAGAGGTTTGCTTTATAACATAGAACCTATAGTCAATAATATGCTATTGTGCACTTTAAAATATATTAAGAGGATATATCTCATGTTGAGTCTTCTTACCACCAAACAAAAATTCACAAAAGAACACAAGAAGTTTTTGGAAGTGATGGATATTCTTAGCTACTTTGATTGTATCTCAGGTATATGTATATGTCAAATTCATCAAGATGTGTACATTAGGTGTGTGGAATTTTTGTACACCAATTATACATTAATAAAATTAAAAAGGTTAAAAATATAAAACTGAAGTCAGTGAAATGTTGACCACTTTTGGCATGCCTTTTCCTAGCCTGAATATCCCAGGTCCTAAGTGAGGCCCAATGCCTTGTGGCAGAGAATTTCTGCAATTTATGGAACAATGACTGTAAACCTTATTCCTAACCTTGGTACAGACACAGCCATTTAAATTAGAGTGGTAGTAATTACTAATGATAAGTAGTTATAGTATGTATTCTCTGACCTGGATCTTATGCTAAAAGTGATTTAACATAGTTATATCATTTAATACCACTTAAGCCCAGTTTTGCTATCTATTTTTAGGCAAACTTAGTTCAAATTTAGGCAGTCCGCTTAAAATGAAGGAATTTGATTGTTTTTTAATGACTCTTAAGTATTAGTAGCAAGACTGCCTTATCAAGAGTGGTAGTAAGTTGCTATAGGATTTGAACATGGAAACTTAGTTCTTGTATTCATGTTTTCTAAAATTTTAAAATGAAAAATGAAACTTTCTTGGTAACAATAGACTTAAGATTAGTGAAATAAAACCAAAGTAATTGTTCTTACATTTCCAGGAAAACATATCTGGTCAACAATTGTGTTCAGAAATTATTTTTCATGGGAAAAAGTGGAAAGTTTATATTTAAATATTCAAAATGCTATCAAAGAAGAAACACTCATGTTAAGTATTAATGTATAAAAGATTCCCTATAGAGTGACCTCTGAATTCTATGTTATCTTTAGAATATTTACTTATGCACAAGGGTTATTATTTATTAAGTGTTAACTTTGGATCTCTATTTCAAGTCAACATAGGAAGAAAAACATTGTTAACATTAAAGAACATCTTTGATTATGGGATTTGAATTGAATACTTCATCACTCACATTTTATTAAAGCAGTTACCTCAAGATAAGATATCCGTGGATTGGTTTTGAAAGATAAAACACTTGTTTCAGTGATAAAATTTGACCATATGTCATTTGCCAGGCATTAAGCTGAAGGAATTGAAACTGTACCTGTTCAATGTAATAGCAGAGTGGGTCAAGAATCGGCAAACTTGGCTGTAAAGGGCTAAAGAACTAATATTTTAGGCTTGCATCCTTTATTGTCTCTGTTACATTTATCAAACTCTGACAGTGTTTCATGAAAGCATCCATAAATAATACAGAGTAAACATGAACTTTTCCAGCAAAATTCGATTTACATAAATATGTAGTAGGTCAGTGGACAATGGTTTGATAATCTAGGAGGAAGCAGAGAAATAAACTGAAATTCCAACATAATAATTGCTATAACAAGAAGCAGACCCAGATTCCTCAGAGCATGGATTGAGGACAGCTAAATGTTTTTTTCCCCCTTACTTAGAGAATATTATAACTGAACTTCCTCTTAGAAATAAGGACAACTCACAAAGGAGCCATGCTAAAATTTATTCTATGTTAAGAACAGAAGCTGTTGCTAATCTTGTTACCTTAATAGAAAACTATGTTTCCAAATTACATAGCATGGGATTTTAGTTCCTCGTTAATTTACTAAGTATTCCCGAGTAAGAAGGAATTCAGTTAAATTTGGAAAATACTCTTTTCCTCTCCAGGTTGCTTTTTAAATTTTGTTGTTGTTATCTGTTTTTTAAAAACAAAGTGAAGGAGGTGCTGGGGATGTAGCTCAGTTGGTTGAGTGCTTGCTTTGCATGCACAAGGTCCTTGGTTCAATCTCCAGCACCACTGCCAAAAAAAAAAAAAAAGTGAAGGCTTCAATAAGTCCTATAATAAAGAAAAATTTCAGATTCTGATATTCAGAAATTCCTTATTCATGGAGTCCATCTTTCAGTGTAGAAAACTTATTGATATAGTTTACAAGTAGTGTTTTCAATACTGTAGTTTTGTAAAATGTCTTAGACTAAGAATAAAAAGCCCTGAAGCCCATGTGTAGGTGTCTACATTCCAGAGCATCTTGAATGGATGGATGGCTCCTCAGCATGAGAATTTCTGAATAACAGGTATCCAGCTACAGGAAGATGAGCATATGGGTAAGATTCAGTCACCAGAGGGTTTGAAGTTTCAGAGAGAACAAGAAGCAAACTCCCTTTACAAATTAGAAAATTAGTGAAATTCTAGAATAATAGTTCTAAACTTTGGACAGTATCATTCCCCAGAAGATTTTGATTGTCACAAGGTCCAAGAATGCCACTTGCATTTCATGGATAGGAATGAGAGATGCAAAACTTTCTGCAGCACATAGAACAGCTGCACAATGAAGATATATGCTGTCCCAAATACCAGGAGAGCCCCATGGAGAAACATTGCTATGAGTGAAGCTTAGCCTGTGGGGGCAGAGGATCATCTCCCAACATCCCAATCATTGGTTAGAAAACCGCCACGGTAACTAGTGGAGTGATTATCATTAGTCTAGCCATTAAATATTTCAAAAGTCAAATGTTCCATTTTCAACAATCAGATGTAATTTGTTTAATGCTATAAAAACCCATGAAATTTATTTTTTGATTCAGGCATAGGAAATTCTATGATTTGCAGAGCAAATATCAGGTACTGTGTGATTTTTTGAATTGGTCAGTGTTAGATGCTGTGAGGCATTTCAGAAGCGAGTTTAATAAAGTGCGTGATTAGTGCCTCACCTCCTGATGGTCCTTTTGACAGGAGCACTGCAGTAACCTGAGTTCTGATTTGGAAAGTAGACCATCAGTGAGATTTTTAAAAGGCTGCCCTAACATTCTTTGATAAGAAGATTCTGTCATTCAATAAATAGCTTTCTTTTCTAAATTCTTCTTGAGTAAATAGCCTCAGTGAAATGTGCCTGTAGTTCCTAAAAAGTACCAGGCCAAACAGTCTTTCCAAGATCAGAATAACTGTAAATGAGGCATGATTTTGGAATGTAAGAAGTGCTCCTTCCTGTGGGCTGATGCAGCCCCTGTCAGGGTGAAATTGGTAGAATCCAGAGTACGGGTGGGCTGCATTTCAGCCTGCTATGAGACACCTACAACACTGCCTTATACAGTGTGAAAACTGTGACCCTTGGTCAAATCCATTATCCCTTGGTTGCATTGGGCTGATTGCATATATTACTTTAATTTGCATGTTTTAAGTAGCTACTACATGACATACTCTATGTTACAGGTAGCACTACACAAGCTAAATTATATTCCCCTTTAATTGAGTGCTATCCCTATGGCATTACCTGTTCTAAGTGCTTTGCATTTATTTATAATGACAGTAGTTCAATGAACTAGGATTTGTTGTTTTAATTCTTCAACTAAGGAAGCTTATGGCTTTAATAACTTCCTTGTAGTTATGGCTAGCAAGTAGGGGTTTTGCAATTCAAACCATATTTTTTTTCCTGATTCTAAAATTTCTGCTATTAATTACTATAAAATAGGTCTATTAATTTACAGATTATTGAGAGGAGACAAATATACCAACAGATGGTTATGAATGTGCCATTTAGGTGGATACCTAATTAGATATAGATGTATTATATGTGTATGTATGTGTATGTAGTGTATGTGCCATTTAGGTGTATACCTAATTAGATGTAGATGTATTATATGTGTATGTATGTGTATGTAGTATATGTGCCATTTAGGCGGATACCCAAATAGATGTAGATGTAGAAAGAAAGTTGTCAGGGACAGAAAAGGTTGTTCTTTTTTTTTTAGTTCTAATCAGTTATACATGATGGCAGACAGCTCTTTGATTCTTTGTACACAAAGGGAGCACAGTTTTTCACTTTTCTGGTTGTACATGAAATAGAGTCACACCATTCATGCAATCATACATTGCATGGGGGTAGAGCTCAGTTGGTAGATTTTTGTCTAGTATGAGATAACTGTATTTATGAGGATTTGTCTCTGTGTCTTCTATTCTGTACCATTGCTCTACATGTCTATTTTGGTGCCAATACCATGCCATTTTTGTTACTATAGCTCTATAGTGTAGTTTAAGTTCTGATATTGTGATGCCTCCTGCTTCACTCTTTTTGCTAAGGATTGCTTTGGCTATTCTGGGTCTCTTATTTTTCCCAATGAATTTCACGATTGCTTTTTCCATTTGTATGAAGAATGTTGTTGGGATTTTAATTGGAATTGCATTAAATCTGTATATTGCTTTTGGTAGTATGATCATTTTGACAATATTAATTATTCTATTCAAGAACATGGGAGATCATTCCATCTTCTAAGGTCTTCATTAATGTCTTTCTGTTCTGTAATCTTTATTGTATAGGTCTTTCACCTCTTTTGTTAGATTGATTCTTCATGGATGAACCTTAAAGACATTACATTCAATCAATGATTTAGATACAAAGGCTGGATATTATATGAATTCCACTTATTTGATGCATGTAGCATAGTCATATTCTAGAGACAGAAGAGAATAGTGTTCTCCTGGGGCTGAGGGGGAAAAGGAATGGGGAGTTATTATTTTAATGGGTATAGAGTTTTACCTGGAAATGATAAAAAAAAGTTCTGGGAATGGATAGCGGTGATGGCTGCAGGACAATGTGAATGTGCTTACTGCCACTGTGCACTTAAAAGTATTTAAGTTGACAAATTTAATGTCATATATATTTTACTGCAATTGTGAAAAATACAATGAGGTTTTATTTATTTATTTACTTAATTTACCCAATCTCATGGCCTCTTGAGTTAGATTTTCTAATGACTTCAAATTTTAGAAACTCCTGGCCACGGATCTAGCATAAGATTCTTCAGAGTTGAAAATTAGATTAAAATCAGATCTGAAGGTTTATAGTTGTATATAACATAGAAGATATTTTTTAAGACATTAGTCTTAGGATTTTAAAATTTTTAATAAGTAACTTCATCACTTATTAGAATAGTATTTTAATTTGAAAGCAATTTAAATATATTCTTCTAGATTATTTCATGGCAACTGCTTGAGATTACTTGCAACAGACTTAATATTTCTGCATTGGGGATAAAAATGCTGAGTTTCATTGAGCTTAAAGTGAATTACCTGTTTATTACACCTGCTATCTCTAGTTATGATAATAGAGAAGATATGTAATTGATGAGAATATAACTCTTTTCTAAATGAAGGTTGATGAAAAAAATAATAGACTTCTCTTTTTTTATTCACTTAAAAATTGTTAAATTTTCTGCCATCACTGAATTGATCATTTGAAATAAATCAAGAGGTCTGAGAGACTGCAGTATAGTTTGCATAAGGAAAGACATGAAGTATAAGGCTTATGCAGAGAAGGGTAGGATTTGGCTGTTGCACTCAGTAAGGATGGGGGAGGAGTGGATGAGTAAGAAAGATGACAACACAATCTCGTGTTTACAAATGCCTGGCCCTAAGTCCCTTAGTGTAGAAGGGCTCCCTCTGGTTTCTTAACTTGTGACCGCTCCTTGGTGAGAATCCAAGAGGATGTGCCTCACCCCACCCCTTCTAGTTCAAGAATCAGGACCTTGTAATCAGAGATTTCCTGCTTAAATAGCCCTGCGGCTCTCTTCCAAGTTTCTTAACTGTTCCTTTCCAGCTTCTTTATTCTTGCTCTACCATTTTACCCATTCCTTTATTTGAGCATTGGTCAAAACATAGCAGTATCTGTGTGTTTTATTTTGAATTTATTTTAATTAGGTATATATGATAGCAGAATGCATTTTGACTTGTTGTACACAATTGTAGCACAACTTTACATTTCTGTGGTTGTACACGATGTAGCATCACGCCATATGTGCAGTCATACATGTACCTAGAGTAATGATGTCCATCTCATTCCACCATCTTTCCTGCCCCCGTTCCCCCTCCCAACTTCTCTTTCCCCTTTGCCCTATCAAAGTTCCTCCATTTTTCCCATGACCCCTCCCCCACATTATGGGTCAGCATCCAATTATCAGAGAGAACATTCAGGCTTTGGTTTTTTGGAATTGGCTTACTTTGCTTAGCATGATATTCTCCAAATCCATCCATTTACTTACAAATGCCATAATTTTATTCTCTTTTAATGCTGAGTAATATTCTGTGGTGTATATATACCACAGTTTCTTTATCCATTTATCTATTGAAGGACATCTAGGTTGCTTCCACAGTTTGGCTATTGTGAATTGTGCTGCTATAAACATTGATGTGGCTGCATCACTGTAGTATGTTTTTATTTATTTATTTTTTACATACATGACAATAGTGGAATGTACTACACTCATTATTACCCATTTACAGCACAAGTTTTCTTAACTCTGTGTAGTATGTTGTTTTAAATTCCTTTGGGTAAATACCAAGAAGTGGGATAGCTGGGTCAAATGGTGGTTCTATTCCAAGTTTTCTAAGGAATCTCCATACTGCTTTCTAGATTGGTTGTACCAATTTGCAGTCCCACCAGCAATGTATGAGTGTGCCTTTTCCAACATTCTCACCAACATTTATTGTTGTCTGCATTTTTGACAGTTGCCATTCTGACTGGAGTGAGATAAAATCTGAGAGTAGTTTTGATTTGGTTTTCTCTAATTACTTGAGATATTGAACATTTTTTCATATATTTGTTGATTGAATGTGTATCTTCTTCTGAGAAGTGCATGTTCAGCTCCTTAGCCCATTTATTGATTGGGTTGTGTTTTTTTTTTTTTGCCAAGTTTTTGAGTTCTTTATATATCCTAGAGATTAGTGCTCTATCTGACGTGCATATGTCAAAAATTTGCTCCCCAAATATAGGCTCTTTGTTCACCTTATTGATTTTTTTCTTTTGCTGAAAAGCTTCTTAGTTTGAGTCCATCCCATTTATTAATTCTTGGTTTTATTTCTTGTGCTTTAGGAGTCTTGTTAAGGAAGTCAGGGCCTAATCTGACATGATGAAGATTTGAGGCTAAGATGGAAAGATCTCCCATGCTCTTGGATAGGCAAAATTAACATTGTGAAAATGGCAATACTACCCAAAGCACTATACAGATTCAATACAATTTCAATTAAAATCCCAATTGTCATTTCTTATAGAAATAGAAAAAGTAATCATGAAACTCATTGAAAAATTGAGAGACCCAGAATAGCCAAAGGAATCCTTAGCAAGAAGAGTGAGGCAGAAGGCATCACAATATAAGACCTTTAACTATACTACAAAGCTATAGTAACAAAAATGGCATGGTATTGGTGCCAAAATAGACTTGTAGACCAATGGTACAGAATAGAAGACACACAGACAAACCCACACAAAACATTATGTCATACTAGACAAAGGTGCCAAAAACATACATTGGAGAAAAGATAGCTTCTTCAACAATTGGTACTGGGAGAACTGAAAATACATATGCAGCAAAATGAAACTAAACCCCTATCTCTCACCATATACAAAATTCAAAGTGAGACCTAGGAATTAGACCTGTATCTATGTTTTGTGGGACACTGGTTATGATAGATGGAGGTTGACTATACCAAGAAACAGGGTTTACAAATGTTACAGATGGACCTGGAGAACAATTTATTCAAAGATAAATTATTGAGATATTTTCCCTGATCTTCTTCCTTTCCCCATTTTCAAAGCACGTTAGTAGGCTCTTCCCATTTCTTGGTAAGACTTTTCATCAATACCAAAAACTTCTAGAAGGTAAGACTCTTCCCATTAATTTTAAAAGCCCAAATTCATTTGAAAGAGATTATTAAGTGTTTATAATCATTTAGAAGAAAGAGGAGGACTTTGGAGACATCTCTCCAACAGTAGGTCTCTACATGAATCTTCCCAGGGAAGTTGACATGAAGCATCAGCATTCCAAGCCTGACCAAAGTTCCTTCCTCCCCTTATGCACAAAAGCAGAAAGCCAGTGAACTTTAAGGGTCCTTTTTAACTTCAATAGCAAGAACCTTAGAGACATTATTCCCCAAATTTGGGGCATGACATGCTGTGTAGTTTTAGGTATGACTTTGATAAAGAGCTAAACAACACATGTGATTAAATATCTTACTAAACAAGAACAGTTGATACTCCAAATGAAATATATTTTGAATTTTAATAATGAAGAAATATAGTATTTCCAACATTGTATGATAAGGGCTAAACATCCCTGATAGAAAATAAATTTGGCAGGAATGGATAGAGTAGATTGGATTGAGATATAGGGTGAGAGACTCAGAGAAGGAAGATTAGTTATTGCATAACACCAGGATTGATGCCAAATCATCCAATAAAGGAAAAAAAGTATGTCAGGGACAAAAAAAAATTGATGAATTTACTAAAGGGATTGATAAAATAGCTATCATGTTAAAAGCATTTTTACCTTAATCCTCATCAATATAAATTGACTTACTTGGTTAAGCCAGAGATTTCTTCTTTTTTCTGTAAGAAGCCAGTGGCACAGAAATAAGCAATACCTATCAATGTCGGTAGCATTAAATGTAATACAAAACTGATTCCTTATGACAGAATCAAAAAACTCCTGTTCTCTAAATGCTACCCCAAGACAATTGATATAATTATGCCTTTTTTCTAGGTAGAGAATAGTGTTGAACTATTTTTAGACCTCTGTTTTTTCAGGGGATGTAGGGTCACATCCAACACTCTTTGGTTATAACCTTTTGACAAAATGTAATATTTTACTACTAAGTAGGATTTTTTAAAAGATTGCTTGTAAAGTAGAAAAAATGTTTAAGCTGTATTTAAAGGTTCCCTTCAACCTCAAGGAGCCATCCTTTTCTCCCCTCTGCTCTCTTACCCCATGCCCAGTCTATCAGGAAATCATGCTTCTTCAACTTTCAAAATATAACAGTTCATCTGCTTCTCAGCACATGTATTGCTTCCATCCTGTCCAGATCTCTAATCTCTATCATCAGTCTTATAACAACAGACTTTTATCTGGTCTACCAACTTCTACTCTCTCCCCTTTACTGTTTATTTGTTTTCCTTTATAGGGGGGCCTCTAACATGTAAATAAGCTCTTGTCACACAGGGGCTCAGAGTTTTGCAGTAGCTCCACATCTTAGAGCCATGTCCTTGCAATGGTCTCCAAGATCATAGTGATCTTCCACCATCTTCTTGATGCCTGCTATTCTTCCACTCCCCTAAGTCATTGAAATCTAAGCACCTTTTTTTTTTTTTTTTTTTTTTTTTTTTTTTTT
>NW_026000000.1:5961795-5984071 GCF_001458135.2 Marmota marmota marmota
ATTGAAATCTAAGCCCCTTTTTTTTTTTTTTTTCTGCCTCCACAAGCCACCAGGCATATTATACCCTTTACTCATGGTGCTCCCTCTGCCTGGGTGCTCTTCCCCAGATTTCCAATGAACTAGCTCCTTCACTTCTTTCAGATTTCTGCTTAGATTTTACCTTCTCAATGAGGACATCTTGGTCACCCCATTTAATCTTTCAGCATGCCTCTCCTCTCATAGTAGTTCCTGTTACTCTGTTCTGTTTAATCATGGTTTGGAAAGCTCTTATGTTCATAGTGACAGATAAAAGTTTTTTTTAGTTTTAATTTTAATTTCTAAGTTTGAATTTTATCATTAGCAATAAGTGCTCTTATTGCCCTAGAAGTGTCAGACTTACTTTGTTCATTTAGGAAAAAGAAATGCCTGCCAAATACCCATCTGAATAACCAGTTTTGTCAGTCATTCTCCAGTAAAAAGTTATGCTCCATGAAAAAAGTGGCTAATTAACCTTGCAACTCTGGCAGCCATTCACATGATTTTCCTTGAGAAAACAGTCATGTTTCAGTATGCAAAAGTTCAGTATGTGAACTTGCCATTTTGTTATATACAATATTAAAACTCAAGGGTTAAAACAATGTATTTAATAACTTTTACTATTTCAGCAAAAATGATTTTAAAGTGAAACTGACTTTTTTTTTTTAAATATTGTTACTGCCACTGTGTGATATTTGACAGTGCTGCTTAATAGGCAGAGGTCACCATCACTTTTGCATTGTCAGTGCGAATTTGATATTCATCAGGTTTTTCCAGGTTAAACCATAAGATTAAAAAAAGTCTTCAAGTCTACTTTTTAAAAAGTTATTCGAGACTTATTGCAGTTACTACTTATGTTTGTTGCCACATATTCATACTCTTTGATAACCACTTGGTTCTGGTACTAGATAAATATAAGTAAAACTCAAGCCAGCCATGTCTGTAACTATATTCTTTTATTTGTAAGGCAAAGGTACCACTCAGTAGGCAAAATCTTAACTCAGTTTTTTTTTTTTCTGTAAAAATTTTAATTCAAAAAGGTACTCTATCATTGCAGAGAGTCAGTGCAATGATTTCTTTTCTGATTTTGCATCCTACGGGCATTCAATAAAGTTACTTCTATAGGAAGTGATTGCTTTATTAGCTGTTGTTGGGCTTCTTCACTAAACACAACATGGTATCTGCCTGTAAGACACTTCATTGGCTTTTTCATTTGTAATTTGAAAAGCTATACTAAGAGACTTTTGGATTTAAAAAAACTCAATATCAACATTTTAAAAACTCAGTTTCTTTTTTCTCTAAAGTTTGAATGATTTGTCTCAAAATGATATCACTGGCATGATAATATTTTCTAGAATATTATGTGAAAGATAAGTTATTATCATTTATATGCTGAGAGAAAGATAGCTTTTATTCTTATGTTTTTATTTTTTATTTACAGCATCTCTAAGTTTCTTTGGACTAGATTTCTTCCATCTGTGAGTTAGAAAATTCTCTGATGTGTCATTTTATATTTTCCAAATGTCTCTAGAGTTAGAAATTGGCAGCTGTGACTTGAGAATATGAATCTTCTTATTACCCTTTCGAAGAAAATGATCACATTTTTAAAAATAAGGAAAATAAAGCAAACTTTCTTTATTAAATCCTTAATAAGTACTATAAATTGTAAAGCTGTGACAGTTTTAAATAAAATTTTAAAAGAGGGACAGAAGATTTAGCACAGTGGTAGAGTGACTAGTGTGCACAAGACCCTGGGTTTTTTTCCTGGCATAGCAAAACAAACAAAAATTAGAATATTTTCAAAGAAACATGAAACTATTTTTTGCAAAACTTCTTGTTTTTCCACTTAGATGCAAGGAAAACTTCATTAATTTAAAAGAATGATTCATTGGATCTAATGTTATTAACACATATAATGAGAACTTGTACAAGCACAAAGGAAGTAATGAAAACAAACTAATATCTGTAAACAGCACATTCATATTAGAAATTTACTACTTTAAATAATTCTAGAAAACACAAGAGCATGTGAGCAGATATTCCATTAGCCATCAAAGAGACAATATCATCATATGTCAGGTAGCCCATGAAGAATTTTACTGGATACATGTGAAAGAATAATAGTGAAAAAGGAAAATTACAACTTAGAGTTATTATAAAAATAGTTTTAACTTAAGCCAGACATGAGAGCACACACCTAAATCCCAGTGGCTTGGGAGACTGGGGTAGGATGATACAAGTTCAAAGCCAGCCTTAGCAATTTAGTGGGGCTGTAAGCTAGTTAGCAAGACCCTGTTTCAAAATAAAAAGTAAAAAGAGTGGGGACATGGTTCAGTCATTAAGCATCCCTGCGTTTAATCCCTAGTACTAAAAGGAGAGAGAGAGAGAGAGAGCGAGAGAGAGAGAGAGAGAAAATTGAAGATAGTTTTAATCCCCATGGAAAGGCTTTTAAGATTCCTTTAATAATAGCTGTTGCTGTAGAGAATTGTCATCTTTGTACCCCCAGGTTATTTGGGGGGGGGGGGCGGGAGTGGTACTGGGGATTGAACTCAGAGGCATTCAAACACTGAATCACATCCTAAGCTCTATTTTGTATTTTATTTAGAGACAGGGTCTCACTGAGTTGCTTAGCACCTCCCTGTTGCTGAGGCTGCCATTAACTCCAAATCATCCTGCAACAGCAGCCTCCAGAACACCTGGGATTACAGGTGTGCACCCCCTCACCTGGTGATTCACCAGGGATAAATGGTGTGACCTTAAGCAAACAGTCAAGGGCAGCATTGTCTTATCTGTAAAATGGATGACAATAATGACTATATAAGACTGATGTAAAAATAAACCTTATATTACCTATAAAATCTTTAGCCCAATAAACAGTAAATAAAGATCCCTCAAATCTCATTTTCTGTTACTGTCATTACAAATTCCAAGTCCTTGCTTCATTTAATTAGAAAAACAGTGGAAAATTGCCAAACTTTAAATCATCTCCATTATATTATATTTAAGTGCAATTATCTTACTTCAGGTCATTGCAAGTCCTTAGTGAACTGAAACGTTTGAACCCATCTGTAACAATTTCATGTAATTAGCATGTAATTGTTGGAATAAATTAGTTTCAGCATAAAAGAAAATATTTTTCTCTAGTGTTAAAACATTTTCTCTGGAAGTCTGTTTTTGTTATTGTTTGTCTTAAGTTATATAAATCAGATAACTCTATCTTGAGGTTTCATTTGTCCATATTAGTGGAAACTCAATGTCAGTGGAAACTCAATATCTTTTGAAGTATTTGGGAAAATTCAACTACAATATTTCATGAGTGGAATTTCAAGCTATGAACATGTTCAATTTTTTTTCTTGATATTCAAGCTTCTAGTAGACTTGTAATTCTTAGCAAATTAATTACATGACAGACTTAGCTAATGTTTTGAGAATAGAGACTTAGGATTTTAAAGATGGCTACCACAGTGTTTTAAGAGTAACATTAAAGTGAAAATACTTCTTTTTCTGTCAAATGATTTTTCCCCTTTTGTTAAGTACAGAAGTGAATCAGTGGTTACTGATATTTTTAAGTGTTTCTTCTTAAAAATATCCTTTATTTTTTGTTAATAATAAACACTTTGCAATATTTTGAGGCATTTAAAATGGATTGCAAATCATAAAATATATTGTATTTAAAATGTCCTCCTAAATATTAATGTTTTTGTTTTTGTCTAGTGTATTAGATGGCCAAGCAAAGACCCTTTTTTCCCCTCATGGGTAATATCCATCATGACAACGGAAATATTACAGAATGGCTTAACATAGATACAACCCAGATTGAAATAAAAGTTTAGCACAGAAATAAAGGACTGTTTGAAGAAGTATATTATAAAGCTTGTTTTTTCCTCAAATACTCAATAGAATAGAAACTCTAATTTTTCTAACATCTCAGAAGAAACTGAAATAGAACCTCATTAATAGAACAAGGAAGGGCTCAGTTTCTCAACCTGCATAACTCATGGAAACAGCTTCCTCTGTCTTCTGCTGTCTCTTTCTGTGACGCATTCCATCCAGCTGCTGAAATGGACTGCCTTCTGGAAATTAAAAATCACATGTCTCAGACCACAGCAGTAAATCTGGCAGAACAGATGGTCCTGGGTGAATTGCTACACCACTGCATAAAACCTTGGGATTTCATCAACAGGCTTTAACCTAAGTAACAGGAATTAGAGTGACAAATTAACAGCTAAACTTGCATGCTTATATCAAAACAATATGTTACAGTTTCTTCTATTGTAATATTCTAATCAAGTGAGAATTATGCTATAAGTAAAATATCAGGTATGCAAATGTACATGCACTCATTTATGGTCTTTTCAAACACTGAGATGCAGAATGAGAATTTAGTGCTACAACCTAGTTTGACTGACTTTGCAGAGGAGTTTCATTTGAAGTCATTGCTTTATTGTACAAACCAAGACATTTTATTGGTTTGTACACTTGACATCATTCAATATTTTCATTTGCTGTTTCAAGGGGTCAAATAAGAGAACAGGGTGAACAGAAAGGAATGAACATGGGTAATGGTACTAGGAATCTGGGCTTTTGTTCTACCTGTCTTATCCTAACAATGATTCCTAAACAAAAACTCTTCAGATCAGGGAAATCACTGAAATAAAAGAATTTATTAGGACCATTACAGATGCTAGCCAGAAAACAGAAAGGAGAAGGTCCTGGGACCAGTTTCTTCAAGTACCAGCAAAAGGAACTGGGCTAGAGATAGTGTTACCTGCAGCCTTCCCCAGGGACCCTGCATAGAGCCTGGCTGGCTGGATTAGGCTGCCTGACCACTAGGAAATAGACAAAATATGGAAAAATGAACAGTGAACTTTATGAAGACTGATCTGGGGAAGGAAAACACTGTAACCAACATTGGTTACAGGTAAGAAGGGCAGGATATTGTAAAGCAAGAGACATTTTGGATTAGGAGGGCAATCCATAGGGAGAAGTCTGGCAAAAAGAATATGTAAATAGGCTGTTGTGGTCCTGGTGGTTAGCCCTGGTGGAACTTGAACTTTTAACATATATTCCAAAATGTAAAATAATTTTTGTTCTTTTTGGTTTCTAGCTTGTTTCTGATTAACGCCCCCCACCCAATACACACACTCCCCTGTCTTTCCTCCCTTCTGTTTTCTAGCCCTTTGTAATTAAAGTTGGGACATCTCAGTCCTGTCATCACTGTCCTGTGATGCATCCACACATCCCTGCTTTCAACTTCACATATGCTGTTGAGTCTATTTGTCAATCACTGAAAATACAGGGAGTTGAACAAAAGCAGTTCTTATCTTTGTAGAGTTTTAATTATAGCAGGAAAGACATGCAAAAACAAACAAATACTTGATTAATTATCTAATTATAGCTCTAGTAAGGGACAAAAGTGTTGATAATAGGACAAGGGTGGTATGGGTCAGTGGTGAAGCCCTTGCCTAGCATGTCTGAGACCCTGGGTTATATCCCCAGCACTGGAGAAAAAAATAAAAGCTCATGAGCTCAAAATAGAACTTGACCTAGCTGGGGAAGGGTTGGGGAGACTGGGAAGTGTTTCAGAGTTGTAGAATGAATGTTTGCAGGTCTGAATGTATCATCAATCAAACTGTGTCCTAAAGAAAGGGTAGGAATTGACTTGAAGAAGAGGGTATGTGCAGGGAAACCTGGAAAGGAGGAATCTGGTGACAACAGACTGATAAGGGGGTGAGGATAGTTGTCTCTCCATTGTAGCTAAGGCTTTACAGTCACATAGATAAACAAATGGGATTTGGACTTGGTTCCGTAAAACTTGCAAGTTCTTTATCTTACAACATAATTTTTCTTTGTTGGATGCAAAGCATGCTTAAACAATTGCTTTGATCTTAAGCTGCAGATTGCCAGGAAGGGTTTTTGCATTTTTATTCAGATATATTGCAATGTTATCTATTAAAAGTAAGTTGCTGTTCATGTGTTCAGCATCATTCTCTGTTTTGTTTTTTAGTGTTCCAACATTCCAGAGCCTTCCTGAAGAGATCCTTAGCAAGCTTGCTGATGTCCTTGAAGAGGTAATTGTCTTTAACCTTTGAAAGTTTTGAGATGGGATCCAGCCTGCTGGCTTGTCTTCTTTTACAGCTGTGTGATGACGAGTCACAAACCACAGAGACCTTTTAAATTTGTTTTGGGCTCTGGAATGAGCTGTATAGTTTGGCTTCAAATAAAAAACAGCTTAGTACACCTGACATTTATACACAGTTAGAAATGGGCAAATCAACTTAACTACAGAGGGAAGAAAACCTTGTTGTTTTAAATGTAATGTTACCTTGTCTTCCAAGAATGGGTGATGGAGTTTTCCCTATTTCAATAAATATGAAGTAAAATTACAGTTATGGCCACTCTGAAGCTTCAGATTAGCAAATTTATAACAGGAATTTGTAGTAACATGTATATTTTATTATCACGTGATTATATTTTACACACACGATTTCATGCCTGAAAATGTGGGATGTCACTGTTAGTTTTCTCTGAACCTACATAGTTTTGAGGAAGAGGAAAAACAAGACACATTTAGGCATGGTTCTGTAATTATATAATATGTAGATATATATTAATGCATATGCTGTCTCACTGAGATTCATAATCAAACAGTAGCAGAAGGAAATTCTTCCTGTCAAACTAATAAGTTCCATGTGAAATTTAAAGCAAATTTTAGTGACTCAAGTTATTCTCTTGTCTTTTTAATATTCATTTTGTAGTTGTAAGTGGACACAATATTTTTATTTCATTTTTATGTGGTGCTGAGGATCGAACCTAGTGCCTCATGCATGCTAGGCTAGAGTTCTACCACTGAGCCACAACCCCAGCCTCTCAAGTTATTCCCTTAAAGGTAGTATGCATGTGAGTTTTATTTTATGTTGAAAAATTTTTAAAAATTACCTGTTTCATTTTACTGAGGAAGCACGGATGCATAAATGGGAATCCAAGAACACTTTCTGTGAGGGCAAAAAGCTAAGCATCAGTCCAAAGTAGGATGCCCTTGCTCAAGTAGGAATTATGGAGGACAAAGTTGGTCCCTTAGAAGGCTATTTAGAAGGCTAGTCAGCAGCCCCACCAGAATTATGAGACTTGGACAACTGAGGTGAAGGAAACATTGCAGGTCAGGTTCCTCCTCCTCCTCCTCCTCCTCCTCCTCCTCCTCCTTCTTTCAATTCAGTAAATATTAGCTGAGTGTCCCCTATAATCAGGGGTTCTGAGATGTTACAGTACATAAATGGTCACAGTTCTTCCCTCAGGAAGTTTACAGTCTAGAAAGGGAGATTTATAATAATAACCCAGCCCCATAAAAATTAATTATAATTATATGCTAATAAAAATATGAGCTACTAAGACCATAAAACAGACACTGACATGGTCTGGGTGGCCATGGAAAGATTCTGGGAGAATACCATGAACCTCGCTCTGCAGACTAAGCAGGAGTTGGCTATATGAAGCGTTGTTTTAAATTAGAAGGAACCAAATGGGAGAAAAGGAAAAGGAGGAGGTGAATGGAATGCAAAATGTGCCTAGAGAAGAGAACTTGCCAGAGTTAGTAGGTCCAGTGAGATACTTAGGTTTCATCCTCTTAGCCAGAGAAAGGTTTAAAAGGAGGAATGGAAATAGGGACAGGATCAGATTAATATACTGCTATGGAATATTCCAGAGCTTAATTGGGCAAGTAGAGTGGAATGATATGCAAATGGTCAGCCCTAGAGCAAAGGGTGATTTAGGAATATGTTTCCCCACTTGAATCTTATTTTCCGATTAATTTGATTAATTTCCCTTACTGCCTTCTTAGAATTCAGATTTCATATTGATTATTTTGCTTATTCTATAATTTAGTGAATGCCTAGATTTCCAGTACTCTCTTGGGCGCTTGGTATTCAGCAATGAAAAACAAATAAAAATCCCTGTCTTAATGGAGTTTACATTATTTCGGTGGAACCTTAGGGAAGACAGATGGTAAACACAGTAAATAATTTTGGGGTTGGGGATGTCGCTCAGTGGTAGTGCACTTGCCTAGCCCAAGTATACATGAGGTCCTGGGTTTGATCCCTAGTAGAAAAAAAAAATCAATTAGAAGAATACAGTATATTTAATAGAGATAAATGCTAAGGAGAATTTAAGTAGGGAAGGTGGGTAGGAGGAGTTCAAGGTATTAGAATGTGTAACTACAGCTGTCAATTGAATAAGTAAAGGGGTGTTGAGTCCAAGGAAAGAGTACTATGAAAAATGTCCTTAGGAAGTTCAAGGAATAGCAAGATGGTCACTGAATTGGCATTGGAGTAAGGGGCCAGAGAAAGTGTGCCTAGACTGGTATGGGAGCAGGTAGATCATCTAAGACCTTTTAGTCCATTGCAGTTATTTTGGCTTTTCCTTTGAGTGAGATGGAAGCCATTGGATGATTCTAAGTAGAGCAATGCAATTATCGGACATACACTTTTAAGAAGATTGTTATGGCGGCTCTTTTGAGAAAAAATTAAGGAATCCTTGGAATGACAGTAAGAGAAATGATGATGACTTTGTTCACTGTGGTAAAAGGAGATGGAGAAATTGTCAAATTCTGACTCATTTTGAAGGTAAAACTGAGAAACTTTATTGTTGCAGTAGATGGGTAGAATAAGAGAGAGGAATCAAGGATGACCCTGTGTTTTTTATATGAATAATGGGAAGGATGGAATTATTAGTTAAAATGGAGAAGACTGGGAGAGGGGAGTAAATGGAGCAAAGAGGCAAGAAACTCTGGAGATAAGTTGCAGGAAATGAGAAGCTTCAGAATCTTTGGCAGATAGATGGCTTGCTGTATCATTGTTTGAGTTGCAGGCAGCTGTTGGCTATCTGGGTATCATTAGAGGGGAGTAAATGTGGATGAGTACAAGGCAGAACACTAAAGCAGGTAGCAACCAATTATTATAAAAGTATGAATGGATCTTAAAAACATGTCACTGAGAGAAAACTTAATCAAAGAGATGGTTTCTGAACTATCATTTACTCACATTAAAATATATGTGCATAATAATACATTTTGCTAAAAGTCATTAAAAATAGGATTTTACAAATCAGATACATGTGAATGAATGGCTGCCTGTAGCAGAAGGGGAATAAGGGAAAGCTATGAATAGAGGAGGAGGAGGAGGAGGAGGAGGAGGAGGAGGAATGAATGAATGATTGAAGAGAATGTCAGAGTAAATCTTTTACTGAGCCTTATTATTTCCACTATAAGAGACTAGGGAATAAAGAGGAACAAGTGAAAATTGGAGGAAAACTAAAAGCATTTTGTGCCTTAAAATCTAAAGGAAGGAAGTGGTATGAGGAAGTGTCACAAAAACTTTGGTTTGAATGTTGTTGAAAAGTCAGGCAGAGAAGTGGGGTTGGCAGGTGAGAAGGGCTAGTGGGAGCAGAGGACAATTGTGGAAGCAGGAGGCAGAGGAAGTCACTCATATAACCTCTTGCATAGGCATGAGAGACCAGGCTCTCCATGCCTAGAGAAACTGGGAAGGCAGAGGAGCTGGGCACACATGCCCTAGGTGAGTTGATGGGTGGCTGGAGCTGTGGAAAAGCTTTTTGGATAGCTACTGTTTTCTCAGTGATATAGAAAGCAAGGGCATCAACTGAGAATGAGGATGGGTAGGGTTTGAATGGTTGAAGGAAAGACAAATGCAAGAAAAATGGAAGAACAATGTACTAGGGAAAAGCTTTATGGTTACCAGGCATCATGAAGGCATCACTTCAGGGTAGCTATCCCCATCTGAGTAAAGCAGGCAAAGGGGAGTTTTATTCCAAACTATTGCATTAGAGGAAAGAGGTTGAACTGAAAGGAAGGAAAGGTGGAGTGGGTATTTAAGCACTGGGGTGAGCTAGTAAGTAGAAAATTCCTGGAGGAGGACACTGCTGAGGTACCCTAGGGAGGAGGCTGTTCAATGTGATTAGGGTCTGTGTGTTCCCTCCTTGTCTCTTACAGAAGTTAGGCTCCAGTTTTCCCAAGGAGACAGGGAGAAAAGTTTTTGTTTCTTTCTTTCTTTCTTTTGTATATGTGTGTGTTTTAAGTAACTGCTGTTATAAAAGGGAGATCTGGATTCTGGAGTCAGTAAGAAGCCTGCCTCATCAAGTTTAGAGAAGCTGACCTGGAGGTTAGAATCCTCTTGGCTTTAGCCCATTTCATTGTTTTTTCAGCCTCATTTGTTTATGTGGACTCAAGTTCCTGACAGGCAAAGAATTGTATTTAAATAGGATTGTTATTCTGCCAAGAGGAGATGAGTGTTTGAGAGAGGGAATATGGAGCTGAAGGGACAGGGTGATTGTAATGGTTGACCCTGGTATTTAAACTGGGGAAAGAGGAGAGAAGCAGTGAAATGATCAAAAACCTATGTCAGGTTGCGAGATCAGTGGATTTTAGTATAGAGAGGTTGAAGAATTTTCGGAGTTGAGCTTTAAAAGTGGGTGAACTGGAAAGATACTGGAAATGCTTGTTGCTTTAGGTGGCAACTGTGCCAGTAATTCTGTGATCCATTCACAGATTCTTAGCTTGAGGCTTATTGAAGTCAGCTTTCTGTGATTTATTGGTCTCCTTCATCTGTGACTACAAAGTGAAAAGACATCATTGCATTTGACTTCTATGTTCAAGTATTAAAAAAGACATAAGACAAAGTATTGGCTGTATTTCTGCCTGAATGTGCTGACCTGCAACCTCAGTAAATGTAAAACTTCTTTAACCAGTTGGTCTTTTGGTTTTTGCTTGTTTTTGTAGAATACCCTGAAGAACTGCCTGATGACCCTGTGTTTGTTAAAAAAAAAATCAAACTAAAGCACAAATTCATTCCCCACCATCAACCCCTTTAAAAAAATCAACTAAAAATCCATGAGATCCTTTAATCATTTTCTTTTCCACAGCTGTGAAGCCATTTGCTATGTTTTGTATAACAATAGCCATAACTCTATAAGTAATTCTCACTAAAGAAATATTTTTAGGTCAGATTTTACAACCAGAATATACTTTAATTTATGTTAGGTCATTTAAGACATTGGGCGTTCTATACCAATGATGAATGAAAATGAAAACAGATGATTTGTAACCACACCTTTGTTTTCAGGACATAAAAATGAAGTAAGCCTACAAAATAAAAAGCAGACATGTAAATATACTATGCAGTGCAAATGAAGTGTTTAACTAAACTTGAATAAACAATCACAGTGAGAAACTAGATGAAATTATGTATCAGATAAAGTGAGCAAATCTGGAAGAACAAAAGCAATACCAATGTCACATAGCATTAAGGGAACATGCTTGCATAACAATTAGATGTCTTTCTACAAATATCCATAAGATGAAAGAACCCTAGATTATTCTGAAAGGAAGGGAATACAGCCTTCAACAAAGATGTTTACAGCTTTGTTCATTCAACAGATACTTAGGGAGCATCTGCTGCATGCCAGGAATTGTTCCAGGCCTTGGGGATTCAGGGCCCTGTTCTTCCATAGCATATGCTCCAGTTTATGATACAGAAGATAAATTAGTTAAGAACCTACCATCAAGTGATAAGGCCACTCTGAAGTTATTGTTAAAAGGAAGCCATTACAGAAATTAAATTTTGCAGACATTATTTGAGAAAACAATTTATGAACCAAAATAGTCTGGACCAAAAATGGGTCAGAGCTCTTCACCCCATCACAGTGCAGACTCTATTTATAGCCACAGAAAAGGAAACACAATACAGAAAAAAACTTGATTGGCCTCCATTGGCTTTTGCCTTACATAGTGAGATTTTGGCAGCTTTGACTCAGCTTCATCACAGGTATACTTCCATTTAGATTATAGATCACTGATACATTAAATTAGACAGCAGTTCATTATGTACAGATTAACCCTTAGGCCAAATTTAAAATATGTATGAAGGCAGCTTTAGGTCAAACTTGAATTACCATCACCAAGGGAAGATGATATTTAAGTCAAGATATAAATGAAGATATGGGGTGCCCTGTGTACCAGGGAGAGGGAAGGACAGATATGTTTTTTTGTAGGGTTGATTTTGCTCTCCTTAAAAAACAGAAAGATTTGTAGGTGGTAGAGTGGGGTGAGAGGAGACTACAGAAAATTCAGCAAGAAGGGTTTGCCTATCAGGATAAAAAGTTCAGTTTTTGTTCTAAGAACTATAAGAAAGTGTTCAGCACAGTAAGTTGTAAAGTGACAATATATGTGTTATGTTTTAGTATTCTATCTCAACTATTATGAAAAGAATGGATTACAGAGAGGCACCTGCATCTGCACACTAATCCAGGTGAGGATGGGTGGGTTGTAGGTGGATTTACTTTCTCATTGGCAATTTCATTTCTTATAGTCATCATGAAGCAACACTTATAATATACAGGCAAAGAGTTTTAAAGATATGGACAGGGGAGACAGGAACTGAGAGAAATAGAATGTAACTAGTTAGAGGGGTGAACATACTGACGTTAAAAAAGTGATTTAGATGGGTACCTACGACAGAGGAATATAATATTTGGGAACTCTTGTTCTGGAACTGGAGAGAAGCCTTCTCTCTCCAGTAAAGTGAGTTGTTTCTGCCTTTGCCCAGCCCAGGCCTCCCCTATCTCTATTTATAGTTCCTGGAAAGGATTACCTACTTGTATTTTCTTCCTTTTGAGGTTATAAAACAGGAAGGAATCTCCTAGTGTAGCGGTTTAATGCTCCTTTCTTTCTTTCTTCTATATAACATAGTAGAAGTATTCCCTTTGCATACTGAATTTCTCACCCATTTTTCAGAAATGTTTGAGTTTTTTTCCAGTCTCTGCTGTGGTTTGGATTGAGTCCCCAGAGGTCCTATGTTAAAGGCTCAGTCCCAAAGCTGGAGCCTTTGGGAGTTGGGGCCTTGTGGCAGGTCCTTAGATCATTGGGGGGTGCTGTGGAACCTCCAAAGGAACTGTCAGACCCTGGGTCTCTTCGTCTTCCTTTTTGCTTTCTGGCTTATGAAATGACCAGTTTTCTCTGCCATGTGCTCCTGCCATGCTGTGCTGCCTTCAAAGCCTGAAGAAATGGGGCTCTATAGTCTTGGACTGTAACCTCTAAAACTGTGACCCAAACATTTTTTCATAAAATAATTTTCTCAGATGTTTTGTTATATTGTAATGGAAAACTGATTGTTACAGAGAAGTTATAGAGTTTCTTTTTGTTAGTTTGTTTTTGTTTGGCTTTTGAAACAAGTGTCTTACTATGTTACTCAGACCAACTCAAACTACCAAACTCAAGTGATCTTCCCACCTCATCCTCTCAAGTACTGGATTACAGGCCAATGTGACTGTGACTAGCTCTATTTACCTACTCTTCTAGATAGCAAGAGGTTCTTGTAGAAAGACTTATTCAGACCAAAAACAATTCTCCTAGATTGTGTTTTGTAAAACAAATTGAAACAATTTACTTCACTCAAATTATTTACCTTCATTCTCACCACAGTATGTTCTTCTCATTCCTGACTCAAATTAAGATGTAATAAATATCAGAGATTATTTTAAGAACCCCATATTTTGTTTGGCAGAAAAGTCATTTTTAGTTTATAAAATAATCTAAAAAGTTTAGGTACAGGTAAGGAAGAGCAAACTCTGATTTTGTCAACTAATTTCCTTAACCTCTAAACTACCCTATATAGAAGTGAAAATATGTATTCAAATTAATCAAATGTATTTGAATCTATTTTGAGTGTATAGGAATTACCTGTAAGTGGGAAATATGCAAAATTGTGAAGTATAATCTCTTCTTATCATAACAAGGTGACAAACTTTCCTGCTTCACCTATGTACACTTTAATTAGTATCTACAGATAAATTATATTTTCTTAAGTGTATTGAACACTCACAGCTAATCTCTAGCACTGTAATAGTGTCCTTCCTTGTCACTGACCCAAACACAATAGAGAAACATCACTGTGAATAAACTCAATGTTTAATATTTATGCAGATGTTGGGACTGTGATGACATCTTTTTAAAAAGTGGCAAACAAAATGTTTTTTTCATAGAGATAAGGAATGGGGATTAACTTAATATATCACAAAGAGTACTCAAAAATTAATTTGAGTGTGAATTATATTCTCATACATGTAGGTGTACAAGTTTTGCTAACTCAAGGGAAGACTTATATTTTATTGAAAATGGGAGAACTAAATTAAGTCAACAAATTCACTTTTCAACACCTGGTGTTGATAGTTTTCCTTTGTTAGAATAAAGGAAGTCAAGCCCGGATTCAGAGCTCCTAAATGGAAAAAAAATGCATATCAGAACCACTTATTTGTATTAAAGTCTATTTTATGTTCAATTTCCTCTTTGAAACATTCAACGTGTTTCAACATTCACTCTTCTTGGAATAAAAGACTTCTGCTTCAACAAACTTTTAAGAGTTTTCTATTTTGTGGTCTACAACTTCACATGATTGACTCATGGACACTCTTAAACCTAAATAATGGTTTGTTCTAATCTGTCCCTATTTACGTTTCTGTCAACTGTGTATTTATACTGTTGTGACACTAACAAGGTCTTCAACAAATAGCATTTCTCAGACTTCTTAAATTATTAAGAGGGGCATTATAGAAAGTAAGAAGAGATAGCAACAACCAAAGAAAATATTTTTCAGTCATTATTGCTTGACTTAGGAAGCAAATATAATATATATAACATAGACACTCTCTCTTGGAAAAAGGAGGATTACATAACCTAGACTCCTCTCTAGTGCTGATCCAGTGGGCTAATTAAATTTTTGTTTTTGCATGTTCCTTGCTCTTACCATCCTGTGTTGATGTCTTCATAGACTTCTTTGCATTCTTTCCTTTTGTAAGACAGGAGAAAAGTCCTGCCTTTGGTGGAGTTTTTGCTATGCTGTGAAACTTTCTCCTTTATCATTCTAAACAGGCCAAGATTCTTCAGGAAAGAACTGATGAAGTGGACAGGAACATTATTAGTTCCCTTTGAAATCTATTGTTTATAACTAAACTTTCCTTTCCTTTCTCAAAGCCAAGCTGGAGGGAATTCAAAGAACCTGTTCTTTCTCAATTGCTTTAGCCTACAGTACTCTGAATTTGGAAATTTAACATTTTGTTTGTTATCCCTAGTGTCTTCCTGTTCTTCCTTCAGATGAGGCAGATTACTGCTATTTTTTTAATGTTTTTAATTTTTTTCATTATTAGCTGTTCAAAACATTACAAATCTCTTGACATATCATATTTCATACATTTGATTCAAGCGGATGATGAACTCCCATTTTTACCCCATATACATATTGCAAATTCACATGGGTTACACATCCACTTTTTTACATGCTGCCATACTAGTGTATGTTGTATTCTGCTGCCTTTCCTATCCTCTATATCCCCCCTCCCCTCTCCTCCCCTCCCATCTTCTCTCTCTACCCCATCTACTGTAATTCATTTCTCTCTCTTGTTTTTTTCCCCCTTTCCCCTCACTTCCTCTTATATGTAATTTTGTATAACAATGAGGGTCTCCTTCCTTTACCATGCAATTTCCCTTCTCTTTCTCTATCCCTCCCCCCTCTTGTCCCTGTTTAATGGTGATCTTCCTCTCATGCTCTTCCTCCCTATTCTGTTCTTAGTTGGAACAGAACAAATTCAATGGAAAATCATGGAATTTGCGGGGAAATGGATGGCACTAGAGCAGATTATGCTAAGTGAAGCTAGCCAATCCCTAAAAAACAAATGCCTAATGTCATCTTTGATATAAGGAGAGCAACTAAGATTACTGCTTTTGAAGGGGGAAGGAAGTAGAAGTGTGTGTGTGTGTGTGTGTGTGTGTTGTGACAGGGTGGAGGATGAAGTGGACACAGGAAGGACAGCTTAAATGCAAAGACAAAATCTTCAGTTCAGTATTAACACCACATCTTTTATATATATATATATATATATATATATATATATATATATATATATATATATAGAGAGAGAGAGAGAGAGAGAGAGAGAGAGAATGGAGAACATGTTTGCCAATCATCTCCATGATAAAGAACTTATATTCACAATTCTTAAAGGACACTTACACCTTACTGATAAAAACATAAACAATTAAGAGATGAGGAAAGATCAGTGCTGGACGCCTCTAATCCCTGAAATTCTGGCAGCTGAGGCAGGAGGATCACAAGTTCAAAGCCAGCCTCAGCAATTTAATGAGGCCTTAAGCAACTTAGCACAACCCTGTTTTAAAATAAAAAATAAAAAGGTCTGGGGATATGGCTCAGTGATAAAGTGCCCCTGGGTTCAATCCCTGGTACTTAGATAGATAGATAGATAGAAGAAATAAAGAAAAAAATGAGGAAAGAACTGGATAGATGTTTCTTCAAAGAGAGGATATATGAAGTTCCAGTATGTAAACAGAAGGCTTCTTGATATCATTAATCATTTGTGAACCTCAAATCAAAACTATAATAAATCATATCCACTAGGATGACTGGGGGAAAAAAGATGGATAATAACAAATGTTTGCAAGGATATTAGAGAAATTGGAACCCTCATATATAGTTGAAAAGATTATAAAATGGCAGAGCTTCTTTGGAAAATACTTCCTTAAAATATTAAACACAGGGTTTCCATGTGACCAGGCAATTTAACTCCTATGTGTATACCCAAGAAAATTAAAAGCTTATATCCATCCAAAATCTTGCACACAAATGTTCTTTGTAGCATTATACTCCATAGCCAAAAAGTAGAAGCAACCCAAGTGTCCACTGACTGATATATAGATAAATGACATATTGTATATATGTCTATGCAATTGAATATTATTTGGTCATAAAAAGGAGTGAATTACTCATATGTGCTACAATGTGGATGACCTTGTAAACATGATGCTGAGTAAAAGTAAAATGCCACACACTGTAGAGATCCATTTACATGAACTTTCTAGATTAGACAAATCTAGAAAGACAGAAAGTAGATTAGTAGTTGCTAAAGCTAGTGAGAGGGAGGGAAATGAGGAGTACCTTTTAATGGATATGTAGGTATCTTTTCTTAGAGTGATAGAAATATTCTAAAACTACATTGTAGTGATCGTTTTTTAACTTTTTGCATAGTCTAAATTCATTGAATTACATACTTTAAACAGGTAAATGTTATAATCTGAATTTTTTCTCAATAAAAATGACAAGAAAAGTAAATATGGGCTTTGACTCTAATGGTGATAACTTCATTGAAAGAATGGTTTCGGGTTGTAAGGAAAAAGTGCACTTGGGGGCTACATTTGTGTTGACGGCCATGTAAACATGATGGCAAAACATAGTTAAAAATTTTAAATATGAACAGAAATAATATATAGCTGAAAAGCGGAAATGTAAAAGATTTTTGTTGGGATGTTGTAGATACTTATACATTGATTTTGTGTTTCAACAATATTGACATTTCTGCATCTGTCTAAAATGTTGTACAATTCTATTCTCAACAGTGATCTTTCTGATTCTAAGCCTTGTTCATTATCATTTCACAGTATATAGAGAAGTTCCTCTATCATATGTCCTTGGTCGATTTAGCTATCATTATATAGAAAAGATAAATGCTTGTTTATTGCTTTTTATTGGTCTCTGATGAAGAAGATTTGCTTTTTCTGATAGTAAGTTCCTTAAAGGCAAGCATTATATTAGTATTTATTTTGACTGGGTGCCTTTAAGCAGTTGATAAAAACAACATCAATACCTTCCAGCTAATTGGTGTTAACTCTGCCAGGACAAGAGCCTCAGTTTAATCCTACCTGAGATAAATACTATTTTTAATATTTCCAACTTACAGGTGAGGAAACGGAGGCCAAATAAAACAGTTAAGTTAATGGAGAGGTATTTTATTCCCATATAATCTGATGCTGGAATCAAGACCTTTCAATGCTATTCTGCACTGCATCTTAAAGATTTTCAGAATAAGTGACAAAGAAAAAAAATTTTTACTTCACCTCTACTCTTTATTATAGATAGGAGACACTTTCTTCTAAAAATGCTCATTTATTTATTTTTGCATGTAGTTTTTCCCAGTCAGTGTTTTAAGTTTGTTATGACAGGGATCCATTTTATGCTTCCCACAAATTCTGAAACAAGGCGTGTGTAGTCATTTTATTGCCAGAATATGTACACTTTGCTCCATGCTGCTTGCAATTCATTAAAATGTATGCACTTTGCAAATTGGAAACCAATCTGCAAGAAATCTGCTTTCTAGAAAACATTCTTAGGAAGTACTTGAAATGGTTGCCACATAAGTGTATACAAACCTGCATGGTACTTGTAATTTGTTGTCATTTGCGGGGTTTGTAAGCAAATAGTAGATTTGTGTAGAACTGTAAATTAGTGGCCTGGCTTTACCATGTTGTGAGATCTATTTACAAAATAGCTAGCATCAAACGAGCTCTGGATTCTTTTTATAGGAAGAAAGGATAAACACACTGATCTGATAAGTTTCCCTGCCTTAAAAAAGAAAAGAAAGAAAGAAAGAGAGAAAGAAAGAAAGAAAGAAAGAAAGAAAGAAAGAAAGAAAGAAAGAAAGAAAGTGACCCAATATTTTCAATCATTTTTTTAAAAATCCAAAGCCTCTTTGTACCTGCCCAAAAAAATCTTAGCTTAGGGACTTGTACAGAGTAGGCATCCACGACACAAATCAATGAAGCCTATTTGTACTTACAAATAAGAGCCTAAAGATAAGAAAACCAGTTGAGCTTTCAGTTTCAGCCACAAAATATAAAGCTTGTGTGTCCTAGAGAGAGTTGTCAAACAACTTGAGCAGAGGATAACCCAGGCACTCAGTCCTGGGCCTCCATAAGACCTGTGGTTACACAGTACATTTCTGACTCTGTGACAAGGGCGACCTACCACTTCCTTGAAGAGAGGGAGCCGTGCAGTTTCTTAGTCTAGTGGCTGCAGGCTGTTTCTTGGTAGATAAGGTTCTGACCAGGGCAGGTAATATTTCAATCATGAATGTTCTTCGGAGGTCAGGTCAGGGAGTATTCATGAGGAGCCAACTGTGAAAGAGAATGCTTCTGTGGGTATCATATTGAGTTTGTTTCCTTACTCATTATGAAATGCTGTAGGTGAGCTTCTCTTAGCTCTCTGGGAAGAGCTACCATTCTTTTTTATTACTTACACTTAAAAATTATTATTTTAATAAGGGTAGCACAGATTTTCTGGCAAATGGACCTGCAGTGTTGCACTGTTCTCCTGGTTCCCTTTGCTTAGTATGACATTGTGCAAATCAGTAAACATTGTAGTCATTAACGATTACTGGACAAGAGAAGTATAGGCTTTCCCTGATTCCTCTTTTCTCTTCCAAAGATTGATTTTCTTTGAGAATATGTTGCACTTTTTTTTGTTGTTGTTTTAAAGCAGTTTACCTTGACCAGCTCCATTCTATCCTTTCTGTTGTTTACTTAATTTGTGTGTGCACTTTGAACCACAATACCATATGCTTGTTCTTATATTTCTTGGAACTTATCAACAATTTTTTCTTTAAGGATAAGGTATGTCTTTTTATATATTCTTCGTTAACAGTGGAGGAAGGAAGGGTTTGCACAGAATTATTCTTGACATTAATGCATAACCAATAAATATTTGTGGAATGAGTAGCTGGGATAGGTTTTCAATAAATATGTGCTATATGAATGACTCAGTGAATGAAACAAAACTATTCTATTTTACATTTGGATACTTTATCACCACAACCACAATAAAAATGGGTCAAAGGCAGGGAGCATGCTTTCTAAAACACAGGAGCTCATCAGAACTATGTGATAACAGATACATCATAGAGGCTGCTGGTTGGATCTCCAAGAGCCAAAACTGGTGTAGAGAACCAAGGACTGGAAGACCTTATTTTCTTTTTATCAATTTCTTCTTTTCCTTTATTCATTCCAGGATGATAAAAAAAAAAAAAAGACCAAACATTTGGAAAGGTTTTTTTTTTTTTTTTTTCTTGATGGTACTGAGATTGAACCCAGAGGTTCTTTACCCCTGAGCTACATTCCTGACCTTTTTGAAAATTTAAGACAGTGTATTGCTAAGTTGCTGAGGCTGACCTCAAACTTGCAATCCTCCTGCCTCAAAATGTCCAATAGCTGGGATTACAGGTGTGTACAACCATACCCTGCTAGAAGGATATTTGAAAGAAAAGAAAACTCTTATAAAGGATGTTGAATTTCCAGTGTAATTTCCCTGGGCAGAAGGCTGAATTGCCTGTGACTAACCACTTAACAAGAGGGTTAAGATTTCCAGTAGCCATCTTCTCAGTTTCCTACAATTACAGTTCAGCATTTGTCTCTGGCAGTAACCACTCATTCCAGAGTTTTTGTTTTTTTTTTGGTTGATGCTTTGTAATTTCTACGAAGACAGTCATGTAATCTGTGGATAAAGACAACTTTATTCCTTCCTTCCCATATATATCTTTGCTTTTGTCTTATTATATTACCTAATAATTCTAGCACAACATTGACTAGGAATAGAGAGAGGAGATAGCCTTGTCCTCATTCTGATTTGCGGGGGGCGGGGGGGAGTTTCTAGTTTTTTACTACTAAGCATAATGTTAGCTGAATGTTTGTAGTTTTTTAAAAAGAAAATTGATAAATTTACCCTGTATTCATAGATTACTAAAGTTTTTTTTATCGTGAATGTATATTAGATTTTGTGCAGTGCTTTTTCTATATCTATTGATATGATATGTGATATTTCTTCTGTAGCCTGTTAATGTAGTGTATTATAGTGATTGATTTTAGAAGATCAAACAGGCCTTCCATACCTAGAATGAATTTTACTTGGTTGTGGCATATAATCCATTTTATGCATTGTTGTATTTGATTTGTTGATATTCTGTTGAGGATTTTGCATCTATATTCATGAGAGATATTGACAGTAGTTTTCTTGCTCGTGAAGTCTTTTGATAATGTATGAGGGTAAAGTTGGCCTCATAGTATGAGTTTATAAAATATTCCCTCTGCTTCAGTTGTCTGGACCAGATTGTATAGAATTGGTCTCAATTCATGGGTGAACCCATGTAGGTCTGTTGCCTTCTGTCTTAGAAAGTTATTAAATTATTGATTCAGTTTCTTTGCTTGATAAATCCCTATTAGGATTATCTATATCTCCTTGTGCAAATTTTGGTGTTGTGTCTTTCAAGGAATTAGTCCATTTCTTCTAAATTATTAAATCCGTGGGCTTAGAGTTCTTCAAATACTCCCTTTTTATCCCTTTGTGTCCACAGGATCACTAATGATAGTGCTTTCTTTATCTGTGATATTAGTAGTTTGTTGTCTCCTGTGTTTTTCTTCAGTTAGCCTGGCTAAGGATTTATCAATTGGTCTTTTCAAAGGTGTTGCTGATTTTATTGATTTCTGTTTGGAAAATTGGTTTTTCCTGTTTGCAGTTTCACTGATCTGATTGGATTTCTGTCATTTTTTTTTTTTTTTTCTGGTTAGGTTGCATGTAATTTGGTTTTCTTTTTTGAGTTTCTTAAGAAAGAAACTTGGGTTATTTATTTTAGATCTTCCTTCATATCGAAGTATGCATTCAGTGCTATAAATTTTCCTCTAAACATGCTTTTTGCTTTATCCCAGAACTTTGTTAGGTTGTAATTTTATAGCCATGTGTTATTTAGAAATGTGTTGTTTTGGGCTGGGGATGTGGCTCAAGCGGTAGCGCGCTCGCCTGGCATGCGTGCGGCCCGGGTTCGATCCTCAGCACCACATACAAACAAAGATGTTGTGTCCGCCGAGAATTAAAAAAATAGATATTAAAAAAAAATTCTCTCTCTCTCTCTCTCTCTCTCTCTCTCTCTCCCTCTCCCACTCTTTCTTTAAAAAAAAAAGAAATGTGTTGTTTCTACGATTTTTAGAACTTTTTAGCTATATTTCCATTATTGATTTCTAAGCTAATTTAAGTGTAGCCTAAGCACCTACTTTGTATGATTTATGTTCTTTTGAATTTGGCTTAGTATGCTGTATGTCTTGATGAATGTTTCATGTGAGTTTGTGAAGAATGTGTATTCACTGTAAGATGAGGTATTCTGTAAATGTTAGTTAGATTAAATTGATTGGTATCATTCAGTTCAACTTCATTCTTTTTTTTTTTTAATTTTTTATTGTGGGTTGTTCAAAACATTACAAATTTCTTGACATATCATATTCCACACTTTGATTCAAGTGGGTTATGAACTCCCACCTTCACCCCATACACAGATTGCAGAATCACATCAGTTACACATCCATTGATTTACA
>NW_026000000.1:5985109-6027417 GCF_001458135.2 Marmota marmota marmota
ATTTCAGAGGATTTGTCGCTGATATACAGGAATGCCTTTGATTTATGCGTGTTGATTTTATATCCTGCCACTTTGCTGAATTCATTTATTAGCTCTAATAGTTTCTTTGTAGAGCCTTTTGGGTCTGCTAGGTATAGAATCATATCATCTGCAAATAGTGATAATTTAAGTTCTTCTTTTCCTATTTTTATGCCTTTAATTTTTACTGAAATTCTGCTTGCTGGATCCATTACTAATTGCAGAATATTGATATATCCAAGTGGATTAATCTATATCTCCTTTTAGTTTTTTTCTTTTCTTTTTATATTGGGGATTAAATCCAGGTACACTTAACTACTGAGCCACATATCCAGAACTTTTATTTATTTATTTTTAAACAGGGTCTTATTAAGTTGCTTAGGGCCTCAATAAATTGCTGAGGCTGACTTTGAACCTGCAATCCTCCTGTCTCAGCCTCCTGAGCTGATGGGATTACAGGAATGTACTGTAACACCCAGCAATATCTCCTTGTAGTTCTATCAGTTACGCCTCATATGTTTTGATGCTCTGTTGTTAGACATACCCATACTAACAATTTCATATTTTCCTGGAGAATTGATCCTATTATGATTATATAATGCCCCCTCATTTTTAGCCCTGAAAAATTTCCTTGCACTAAAGTCTGATTGGTGTAAAATTAGTATAGGTAACCCTGCTTTATTTTTATTGATGCTATCATATCATATCTTTTTCTGTCCCTTATATATATATTTTTTTTTAGTACTGGGGACCAACGTGTACTCTACTACTCTACCACCGAACTATATCTTCAGCCCGTTTTATTTTATATTTTGAGACAGGATCGATCTCATTCAGTTCTCAAGTCTGGCCTTAAATTTATAATTTTCCTGCTTTGGCCTCCAAAGTAGCTAGGGTTACAGACATGGGCCCAGCTTCTATCCCTTAACTTTTGTGTGTGTGTGTGGTACTGGGAATTAAACCCAGGGCCTTGTGCATGGGAGGCAAGCACTCTACCAACTGAGCTATATCTCATCCTCCTTAACATTTAATATGTCTATGTCTATATTTAAAGTGAGTTTCCTGTAGATAATATGTAATTTTAAAATCTACTGAGTATTTTAATTGGTATACTTAGACCATTATTTAAAGTAATTTTGAGTATATGTGTATATATATATGTGTGTGTATAGCATTATTTTCTATTCATTACCATTGTTTTAGCTCTTTTTAAAATAAAAACAATTTCACAGCATTTATTGTCATTTGTAATAACTAAAGGTAATTAAAAGAATTTGAAATATTTTAAACTATATTTTTAAGTATAGTTTAAATTTAAACTATATTTTTAAATATATATTTAAAAATATAGTTTGAAATATTTATATTTTAAACTATATGAAATATTTTAGAACTATACCACAACAAAAGATACCTAAAAATAGCAATGTGTGTTCCTCTTTTCATAGGTATTTGCTTTGTCCGGGTTGGTTAAGACTTGATAAAATCCTAGTACATTAGGATTTGCTAAAATAATCCTCATTTTTCAAGGTAGAAGATAGAACTCTGGATATATTTCAGAGGGTTACTTTCTTCCTCCCTTGAGGAAATCACAAGGAATTTTTCTCCTTAATTCATGGACGGAACCTTGTAGAGTTCCTTGGGTAAAACTCAAGTCCCCCTAAAACTAGGCCTTCTAGGCTTTCTCTCCAGTTTCCAAGGCAACAATTTCATCTGTGACCTCATTTTTCTGATAAATATCAAGAAATGTTTTTGATTTTTTGGTTTGTGGAGATTATATTTTTTCTTATTATAAGGATGGGAGGGATGACTTTCAAGCTCTTTATGTGTCAGACTGGAGACCAATAGTTTTTTAAAATATAAACATAAGAGCCATATGAAGCACTTAGCATAATGCATGGTACATACTGAGAATATATTTTAAATCTTGCTGTTATTCATTATTATTCTATTGGAAAAAAATTTTCTAATCATAATTAAATAATAATGTGAAATAACAGGCATCACAAGAGTGAATACATTTCTCTGAGCAATTAAAACATTTATGAATAAAATAACAGAGTTAATGGAATAATTTACTATGGTCAGATGCTTATGGTCAAAATTATAGGATGACGGTGGCATGAAGAGCAAACCTGAGCTGAAAAGTGAAGCAGAGACCCTGTGATAGGAGGGCACAGTGAGAAACCTGAAGGAAAATAGTAGAGATTGGGTTCAATTTTCAGTGTAATTTTAGGAATAGCAAATATGATGAAGAGGATAATAGCCTCTTTAGATGTGACCCATAGCAAAATTGACATAGTCAGCTTTGCCTTTTGTATTCAAAGATGGTGCTTTCTGTTGAGGACTATTATTTGTGCTGAGAGATGCTGCTGAACAGTTTATTCCAAGAAAGGCTGCCCTTTGATTCACAGCTGTCACCACTGTTTAGAGCAAAGCCTTCATAGATGTGTGGCCTACCCAACCTCTTTGCTCAAACAGAGCCTCCCTATCCCCTATCACTATGCGTTTTCTCACTCTGGGTGCTTCTGAGTTCTCCAGTGGTTCAGAATTGCCACAGGTATCAGGAAAGCATTTTTCTGTCCTGCCTGCTGGTGACCATTTTGCTTCTCCATACATTGATTGCTTATGGCCTAAGTTTCCTGAAAATTCTTTGCTAAGCATTTTTTTTCCCAGTACTACTTCTGAGTGGCTCTAGGAATTCTTCTTACTTCTATGACTTTACCATCAGCAATCCTGCCTCATTTTTTAATGTTAAGACTGCTGTGTAGTCCTACCTAGTGATATTACCTTAGAAAACCAATTTCATGTTTATAAAATAGAGAAGATCAACCTTGCCCTAGAGAAGGTTGGTCCTTAGCTGCACCATCAGCTTTAAATTTGTTCTAAATCTTGACTCCAATATCATTTTCTTAGATAGGCTAGATCATATGAGTCACTTGGAGAAGTTGCTTAAAATACAGATTTCTGGACACCATCTCTAAAGTGATGAAATATGTAAGAAAGAACCTGGAAACCTGTATGATAAATGCCTTCTGTACCTTTGCATGTCAAGTTACAGGTGGTCAGCAGTGACCAATTATACGTACTCATATGTGCATATACACACCCCATATATTCACATGCTGTGGATATACAGTTTTGTTAGTTAAAACAGAACCTGGCTATGCATAGTGAGGACAGATACAGCCTGTCTCTGCAGTGCCTTTCTCAGTGCCTTTCTCATAGCATCCTATTACTAGGATTGAAAAATAAAGGGATACTTGGCCCTGTCCCAGCCCATTTATTACAGGGCTTATATTATCATTCGAGAACATGCCATTCTAAAATTTTGGGATTTCTAAAATTTAAGGCAAATTGTTCACCACCTAGACTTTGTATGAAGTAGAAGCTAAGAATGCTTTTTGTATTTTTTAAGGTTAAAAAAGAAATCAAAAGAATAACTGTGTCCTATGATAATTATTTGAAACTCAAATGTAAGTTTTATTAGAACCCAGCTATACTGATTTCTTTAATTATTATTTATGACTATTTTTGTGCAATAGTAGCAGAGCTGAGTCATTCATTACAACAGAGACCTCATGGCCCCAAAGTCTGGAATGTTCACTATTTTAACCTTTTTACAGAAAAAGGTTGAAATCCCTGATGTAAAGAAATGTTGGCAGATATCAGGATCTGTCCAAGTACATTGTCAGATCGGTAAGATCTCATCCTTCTCTGGGGAAATGGAGTGTCTGGGGTTCTGAATACTCCATTCCTCCAGTTCTCCTGTGTCCTTGAAACAATCCCCCAGATTTAATCCTGACTATGATTTCAAACCCTCCTGCTGGTTCAATCCTGAGTTTAGGCTGAAGACCATAGCCACAAATCCATTTCCCTGCAACATGCTTAGTGACTCACATGATCTGAAGATTTAAGTAAACACCCACTCAGTCATTTCATTTTTATTTCACAGATGAAATGATGGACTTGCAAAGAAATTAAGTGACTGCTACTTAACTTCTTTGCCACAAGTGTTTGCAGTTGACATTGACAGTGACCAACTAAATCCCAATTCTCTGATACCTTTCTGACCATTATGTCATGCACCTTTAGATTATTACTAAGAGACTGTGTCTTTCTATGGATTCCAGTTTGTGACAACATTCAGGAAATAAGTCAGACACTAAATGCAAATCAGTGAGAAACTTCCCTTACTGAAGTGGAAAGGACAGTTTTAAGTGAAAACCAGGCAGGTTCCCAAGGCTCCTAATATTATTTTAACTGTCACCTTTTAAAAGAAACTTGAGGTAGGGAAGAAAAACATGTTACTAAAGTACAGTTATGGTTCACTCTGACTGGCATTTGAGTTTATAATCTTCCTTTCTAATTAGCGTTAAAGCTTTCTCTATTTAGAGAAAAAGATGAGAGTGAACTTTAACTTCTAAAGAGATGTTTAACAGCTGCTTACCACCCGAAGATGAATCTTAGTAATTAGAGCTATTATCATTTTCTGTCATTGTTATGGCCACTGTTATTAATCTTCAGCAAAGAAAGCCAGGATGCTAATGCTGGCTGCACCAAACTATGAAATCCTAATTACCATTCCCTGCTCTAGAAAAGAACTGATATATTAGAACTAAACATTCATTAAGAGGAGGGGACATGGTGGCTATTTAATGTGTGAATGCTTTGAAATCACCAGCCAAAAGAATTCTGAACAGTGACCTCTTCCTTCATTCTTCTTCTTAACTGACTTAAAGGGCCATCATGAATATTCCAAATGTTTGGATTTCACGAGGTAGACTTTGACCTGTCAAACATGGCTCCCCCACTGAATTTGCAAACAGATAATATAACTATTTGATAATAATCAATGCACCTCCAGTCATAATTATTATTAAGCATCAAAGAGATAGTCAGTGGAAAAATAGATTTAATATTTTAAAAAATAGTAAGGCCACTACCTGAAAACAACCTCATGTAGTTCATTATTTTGGAACTTCAAAGACAGGGACTTTTGCCGTAAGTCATTTACCTGTTGCTTGTTTTTGTTATTCAAATACAATAATTAAATTGTCTATGGAAAATTCAGTGATAAAGATACCCCAAACCAGACCCAAACAAGGCGAAAACTGCATAATAAGTTTTCATTTTATTTGTGTAAATTTTGATTAATCAAATGTTAACTCACCTACCAATTGCTAAATGGTTATCAGTGGATCATGGAGGAGCTTTATCAATCATATTAAGGTAAAATTTTCACACATAATATGACATCAGTTGTTAAGTGGAAGTTATTATTAAAAGGAAAGAATTTCTTTTTATTTCAACTGTATTGTCTACTCGGAATTACCTAGCCAAGATCAAAATTTCTATCTGTGTGTAAAACATAACAAATTAGAGGTACTAAAACAATGTTTTCCAAGTAGTAAAATACATTTATGAGAAATAAGCATTCTATACTTCCCTCTTGAAGTTACCTGACATCCTGAAATCTAATAAGACCTTTCGAAGTTTTTCAACATTCCTCAAACTTAACCGAGAGGTGTTTTTATTTTTTACCTTTTCCCATCAACATTATACAGAACACCATGAAATATAGTGTGGGGATGCTGATCTAGGTACAGATATTCTCAAAATGAAGTTGTTGATTGTAGGACAGGAACAGAGAAGAAAGTGATGTGACTTTAGGTACAATTTCTCTAAAGACCCAGAGTTTATGCTCAGTGTGGCATGGAGTAAGGATTTGTTGTCCAGTAATATTTTGTATGCTTCCTAAGTTTATTTTATATTGCAAAAACCCTCTACAATGAAGATGGAATTCATCCTCTGGCAGTGGAAATAATAATTTACGTATGTATTTTAATATTAGGGTATATATGTTTTTAAAATGTGTTATAAACAGAATAGCAACAAATAATGAATTTTTTTTACCAATCTATGATAATATAAAAAAATCCACACCAAAATTTATTTGATTTAAAAGAATGTCTTCTGAAAGGATTCTGGGACATGGTCGAAAAGGAAGCACCAGAAATCCTTCTTACCACCTAGACTACAATTACACTGGCAAAATCTGTGTGTGATATAACTATTTTGCTATTCTGTAGCATATTAAAAACTTGTAATTTTTAGGTGAGGGCTCAGACAATAAATTGGGGCTAATTTTGGACAATTCCATGTCCTAGCACTGTGACAGCCGTCCACCTCTGACCCCTCAGTTTCATGGTAGGCCATGAAATAAAATAAAAAACTGTGAACATGATCCAGGAGCAGCATGGGAACCATAGTGGGCAAATAAAGATCCTGTCTTCAGACATCAGGAATCTATGTTCTGATCACTCACTGCTGCTTCTGGTCAAAAACATGCGGACAGTGATTCATTGCATCTACCCCAATTGTTACAAGCTTCTCTGTTTCTGGCGGAAGTGACTTCCAGAGACTTAAAGGGATGGTAACTTTTCTCTCCTTATATATTTTTCTCTTTTTCTCCTTTTGGTAACTAAACATTGGAGATTATGAAATTTAAGAGTAACTTCATGTACAAGGAAAATTAAAATATCACCACATATGCCCAAGTAAAAATTTGCCGACCTAGAAAAGACTTGAAGAAACTTCAAATTTGGACCTAAACCTGATCATCAGCACAAAGATAGACTATACCAATTTTAAAAAGCTACAAACCAAACAAAAAAAAACCCCAGAAAACTCTGGAGAAGGTAGAGGGTTTCATTTTCATAATTACCATAATATTATATTAAAATATTTTGTTTTCAACAAAAAATTACAAGGCATAGAAAGAAGCAGGCAAGTATGGCCTATTTGAAGAAAAGTGATAAATAAGCAGAAACTGTCCCTGAAAAATATTTGAGGGTAGATATACTAGTAAAGGACTTAAAAACAACTCTCTTAAATTTTCCTGAATAAGTAAATACGGAAGACATGGAAAAAAATCAATAAAATGATTATGAATTATATGAAATTATTAGTAGAAGGATATGAAACTGCAAAGGAAACCAAAAAGAAATTCAGGAAATAGAAAGGACAGAAATGAAAAATTTGCTAGAAAATCAAATGAAAATTTGAGCTGGCAAAAGAAAGAATCAGCAAACTTGAAGATAAGACAATGGAAATCACTGAGTCTGAGTAACAGAAGAGAGAAGAACAGAGCCTCAGGGACCCGTGGGACACCAGCAGATGGACACACACATCACTGTGGGAGTTTGAGAAAAAAAAAAAAGAAGGATAGGGATAAAAAAGGAGAGAAAGGAAGAGAAAGAATATTTGAAGAAATCATGACCAAAATCATCCCAAATTTCTTGCAAGACATAATTATAAATATCTGAGTGGCTCAATGGCCTCCAAGTAGGATGACAAAACTACACTGTGACACACCACAATCAAACTATCCAAAGACAAAGACAGAATTTTGAAAGCAGCAACAGAGAAGTGACATATCACACATAGTGATTCTCAATTAAGATTAGTGACAGATTTTTCATCAGAAATTTTGGAGGCCAAAAGGCAGTGGACTGATATATTCAACATACCAAAAGAACTGTCAAACAAGAATCCTGTATCTGGAAAAACTGTCCTTCAGATGCAAGGAGGAAATTAAATTTTCCCAGATAAATAAAAGCTGAAGAGTTCATCACCACCAGATCTTCCTTACAAGAAATGCTAAAGAGAATCCTGCAATTTGAAATGAAAGGATATTAGTAATGTGAAGCCCTTTGAAGAAAGAAAAATCTCAATAAAGGTAAATATATAGGCAATTATAAAAATAAATACTATGGTAATAATAGCGCGTAACTCCACATATTGTTTTTCACATAATTTAGGAGACTAAGGAATTTAAAAATTGTTAGATCATGTTTTTGGACCCTGTGCATTAAGACATAATCCCGATACATTAACAACTGAAAGTGATGGGAATAGAGATGTGAAAGGAGCAGCCTTTTGTTATTGAAGTTAAGCTAGTATAAATTCAAATTAAAGACTTGTAACTTTAGAATATAAAGTATAATCCCCATGATAACCACAAAGAAAATAACAAAGGAAATACAAAAGAAAATAAGGTAATTTAAGTGCTTCACTATAAAAGTCAACTAAGTACACAAGAAGATAGCAATGCAGAAAATGAGAGACAAAAAAAAGTTTCAAGGCATATAGAAAACAATTAGCAGAAAAAAAAAACAGAAATAAGTTTTTCTTACTTATAATAACTTTACATTAGTAAATGAATTCAATTCTCCAGTAAGAAGACAGGGATGGACAGGATGGATAAAGAAAAAATGACCAAAGTGCATGCTGTCTATATCAGACCCACTTAACCCAATCAAAGACACAAATAGGTAAAGAATGAAAGTTGGAGAGGGATATTTCATGAAAATAGTAACCACAGACAGTAGGCCTGGTTATATTGATATCAAGCAAAATAGACTTTAAATGAAGACAGTTTTCAAGAGATAAAAAGGATGAGATATAGAAATAAAGTGTTCAATACAGCAGTAAGACTTATCAGATAAACATTCACACACATAATGGCATGCCATCAAAATATAAGGCAAAATTTGACAGAACTGAAAGGTTAAATAGAGTTCATTGTCTTACCCTCTTTAAAGAGGGGCAAGAGAGAAGAAATAGGGAATTACAGGATTTGAAGGACACAGTAAAACCACTGTATCTAACAGACTTATTAAGAACCCTGTACCCAACATCAACAGAATACACTTTCTTCTCAAGTTCATATGGGACATTTTACAAGATAGATGGTGTGGTAAGCTATACATTGTCTTAATAGATTTAAAAATATAGATATCATATGAACTAATGAAAAGGGATGAAGTTAGAATTCAACAACAAAAGTAAAATTAGAAAGTTCAAAAACTTTTCAATTTAAACAGTATGTTCTTAATCAATGTATCAAGAATCCCAAATGAAATTAGAAAATACTTAGAGATGCATGAAAGCAAAACCACAATGTAGCAAAACTTATGGTGCCCAGCAGAAGCTATGAAACATTAAAAAACAAGGATAGGTCTCAAGTGAACCGCCAAACTTTACAACTTAAGGAACTAGGAAATGAACAAACTAAGCCAGCTAGCAGAAGAAAGGAAATGATAAAGATTGGAGAGAGATAAATTAAATAGAGGATATAAAAAGAAAAGAAAATATCAACAAAGCTTAAAGTGTGTTCTTTGAGAAGATCAATATAATTGACAACCCTTTAGATAAAATAGAAAAACAAACAAGAGAGAAGACTCCTTAATAAAACCAGAGATGAAAGTAAGTACATTATTATTTATTCTACACAAATAAATTCTTATAAGAGAGTACTATAAGTAATTATATATTAAAAAATTGAATGAACTTGGTAGAATGGACAAATTTCTAGAAACACAAATATACCAAGATGAAACCACAAAAACATAGATCATCAGTATAGATCTGTAATTAGAACAGAGATTGGATCAGTAATACAAAATTGGTCAAGAAAGGTGAACCTGATGTTTCACCAGTGAATTCTACGAAGTATTTACAAAAGACTTAGCACTAATCTTTCTAAAAGTTTTCTACAAAATTGAGGAGAAGGGAATACTCTTTAACTCATCCCATAAGGCCTGCATTACACTGTTAACAAAGCCAGGCAAAGACATTACAAGAAAAGAAAACTGCAGGTCAATATCTCTTATGAATACTGATATAAAAGTATCAATAAAATACTATCAAATGGAATTTAGCTGCAGATTAAAAGATTAAATATTGTGACCAGTATGGATTTATTCCTGGAATGCAAACATGTTTCAGTATAAAAAATTGATCAATGTAATACACTATATTAACAGAATGAAGGATGGAATAACATGATTATCTCAGTTGCCCAAAAATGCATTCACCAAAATTCAACACCCCATCATGATAAGGAAAAAAAATAAAAATACCTTAACATAATAAAAGCCACATATATGAATAAGATACTCAGTGATGAATGAATGATTGAGAGCTTTTTTTCTACTATCAAAACAAGGAAAGGATGCTTATTTTTTTCCACGTAGTACTTTGAGTCCTAGTCAGGTAAGTTAGGTCTTTAAAAGAACTAAAAAGGCATCTAATTAAAAAGTGTATGTCTGAACTAGATGATATCATCTTATATGTATAAAACCTAAAATATTCCTCAAAATTCCTTTTAGAAGATTCATTAAAGTATCTGGATATAGTCAACAAACAAAACTCAGATGTATTTCTATACAATGAGAATGAACAAAATAGAAAGGAATTTAGAAAGCGGTTCTATTTACAATAACATCTAAAAGAATAAAACACTTGGGGATTAACTTAAACAAGCAGTGGAAAAACTTCATCTGATGAAAAATACAAATCATTTCTGAAAGAAATCAAAGAAGATATGAATAAATGAAATCACCACACACTAGCACACTGCAAGACTTGATATCCTCATGATGACAATACTACCCCAAATTATCTACTGATTCTAACAAATTCTAACAACATCCCAATGATGTTTTTTGCAGAAATAGAAAAACCCACCCTAAAATTCACATGAAATCTCAAGGGACCACCAAATAGCCAAAATGATTCTGAAATAAAACAAAGGTGGAGGACTAATATTTCTTACTTTCAAAATGTACTATGAAGCTATAGTAATCAAGAGTTTGTTACTAGCATAAATACAGAATTTTAGACTGAAGGAATAGAATAGGAAGTTCTGAAATAAACCTTTGCACATAGTCGAATAATTTTCAATGAAGGTGCTAAGACCATTTAATATAATAAAGACTGTCTTTTCAACAAATGGTGCTGAGAAAACTGGATATCTGAAAGCAAAATAATGATGTTGGACTCTTAGCTAGCTCAACATACAAAAATTATGGATCCATGACCTAGATGGAAGGCCCAAGACTTTGAAACTTTTAGGAAATAATATAAGGAAAAAGCTTCAAGAAATGAAATTGGGCAATGATTTCTTAGACGTGACACCAAAGATCTTAGTAACAAAAGAAAGTATCAGCAAAGTTAACTTCATGAAATTTTAAACATTATGCATAATAAGATGTTATCAACAGAATAAGAAAAACAGCCCTTGAAATAGGGAAAATATTTGCAAATCATGCATCTGATAAGGAATAAATACATAGGAACTCCTTGTGACTCAGGTTCAGTAATAAGAAATCCCAAGGGAGGATCCCCACTGCAAGGGTAGCATGGATCATCACCATCAGAATCAAGAGTCCAAACCCTCTTCCTTCTGCAACCTGGTCTTCAGTATAACCATTGCTTGATTTCAGCTAAATAGAATATACTCATATGCAACAAGTTATATGATGCAAGTTTATTACTTACCATTTATAGGATGCGTGGGAAGATCCATTGTGAGCATGTCCCTCAGGGCTCAAAAAAAGCTTCTCCGAGTGGTTGAAGTCTTAACTGTTAATGCTCCACTTGTGTTGCAGCTGAGGGACCCCAAAAGACCACCAATCCAGAACCATTTATCTCAGGGTCCATGGGACAAACTGGACAAAGCTTTAAAGATATCCTGCTTCCAGTGGAGAGAGAAGCAAAGCCTGGGTTATTCCACCCAGCTCCTCCCTTTCTCAGGAGATTACATTCCCAGGACATTATATAGGGTTTTTTTTTTTTTTTTTTTTTTTTTTGAGAACTGTAAAAAAGAAACTGGGGAGAAATGAGTCACTCCAAGGCTACCTGGAGAACTTCACAGCTAAACCTCAGAAACAAACAAATTACTTGCATCAAAACTGGACAAAATACTTGAAGGATACCCCTCTAAATAAAAAATATAAATGAGCAATAAGCACACAAAAAGATGCTCAACATCACTAATCATCAGGGAAACGTAAATCAAAACTATGTTGAATTATCACCTCATACTCATTACAGTGACTACTATAAAAAAAGAGAAGATAACAGTTTTGGCAAGAATATGGAGAAATTGGAGCCTTGTGCACTGTTGGTCAGAATGTAAAATGGGACAGCCACTGCAATGAGATCATTCTCAAAAGAAGAGTAAAACAAGGTAAAATTATCATATGATCTAGCAATTCTACTTTTGAGTACATACTTGAAAGGAATTGGAAGTAGGGTCTCATTTGTATATCCTTATCCATAGTAGCATTATTTCTAATAGCAAAAATCTGGAAGCAAACTAAGCGTGGACAGTTGAATGGACGGGCAAAATGTGATTTTATTTGTGTGAGTCTTTGTACGGACATTTATATGAATAAAGCTTCATTTAGATATTTAAATAATAAAACTTCATTCAGAGTATATATATGTATGTGTGTGTGTGTGTGTGTGTGTGTGTGTGTGGATATATACTAAATGTATAGTATACATATTAAGTTAGTATGGGTATACATTCATGTATCTGTATATATATGCACCACTTACAATAACTGAAGTTTTACTTATCCTTAAAAAAGAAAGAAATTCTGACGTATTTCATAACATGGGTAAACTTGAGAATGCAATGTTAAGTGAAATAAGCCAGCTACAAAAAGATAAACATTGTATGATTCTTCTTAGATGAGGTACTTAGTTGAAATCATAGAGAAAGAAAGCAGAAGGATAGTTGACAGGGCCTGAGGATGGGGAGTAGAGAATTATTATTTAGTGGATATAGAGTTTCAGTTTTTCCAGATGAGAAAAGTTCTGGAGATAAATGTTTACACATATGAATGTAGTTAATACTACTGACCTATATACTTAAAAATGGTTAGAGTAGTAAATTTTATGTTCTGTGTATCTTATGATAAAATAGAAAAAAAGTTCTATTCAGTGGTTATTTATTAATGCTTAAGGGAGGCTTCCTTTGTAAAAAGAAATGAAAGTCAAGGTAGTCTTCATTTTATTTTGTTTTTAAATATTCCTACTTGGGAAATTAATAAGTTGGCCACCCTATGTTGCCCACAAGTTATTGGTATGGTTCTAAAAATATTTCAAAGTTGCCAGCCTTGGTCAGAGATGACAGTATGTTGGAGTTGCTCTTCCTCCATCTCCAGCAGTACCATGCTGAGTCTTGGTGAGCTAGCTACTTCTTTTATGGAGATGGTCTTTTTCTATTCCTTTTCTAACACCAGCATAATTTGTGTATGGCAAAAGTGTTGTGGATGTGAGGTTAGTTTCCTTTCCATGCAATGAACTGTTCCATTATGAAACTGAATATTTAGTCTTGGTGTCTTCTGGACATCTGTCTGACATAGAAATAATTGTCATGGGTTATACCTATTATTAAATGATCTTTTATTACATGAAAACTGATTTACTAGGGATTAATTCAAAATTTCATAAAAAAAAATAAGCATTAAAATAGGAGTCATAGGATGAAAATAAGTGTTAGCAATGGGAAGAATACTGAGGAGAAGCCAGACTGACCTCTTCATGTCATAAATAAGATGCGATCTGATAAATACATAAAGTTTCCTTGGCAAAAGCGAATGAAACTACACTCAAATAAATGTATCTCCATTATGTGAATAATATGCAGTTCCTACAGGAAAAGAAAACCTTTCAGTTGTGTTAGGGCAGGCATAGTTCAATAGAAAATACAGAGATTTGGAAGGATTCAAGGAATATATTTTGCACAATTCTTTCATAATGTGATCAGTCATATTAAATAAATGTGTGTGAGAAAAATGTAGTGAAAATAATCAAATTCAAATCCATAAAAGGCACTACTAGAATTTTTTCTTATGTGAGTATTTATGGGATCATCTTACCTATTTATAATATAAATAGTCCATAATGGAGTTCTGTCTTCAAACTCTGTATTAAAAAATGAAAAATATTATCACTAAAAATAAATGATATGTTTGAAAAGCTAAATATTATTTTCAGTGTTTGTCTGTAGAAAGCTATTTTCTTTACTGAGTAATGCAGAAATTTAGCCTGAGTCCTTTTCATTATAAAGGATCATTTTTGTTAATACAACATTAGCATATAACATACATTATTATAACATTCATTTGTAAACATTCAGTTTCATTCCTCACCTCTGAAATTTTCTTATTAAAATATTCAATATCATTTTCTTTTCTTGAACTGGTTTAAGTGCTGGTAGTTTTTCTAGTTGAATAAATGGACATTGAACACATTTCAAATTTATTTTAGTTTTAGATGGACAGAATATCTTTATTTTATTTATTTATTTTTATGTGGTGCTGAAGGTCAAACCCAGTGCCTCACATGTGCTAGGAAAGTGCTCTACTACTGAGCTATAACCCCAGCCCACTTTAATACATTTTTATGTATAACACATTTCATTTCTATAAGTCCAAAACCTTCAAAATAGTATACTATCCTAAAAAAACAATGAAAGAGTATTATTTGTTGGGGGCGGGGAGCTCAATATTATCCTCTTAGTAATAACAATACCATTTATTAAGTGCTCATTATGGATCAGACATTAAGGGCTATATTTAGATTCACTTATTGAATTCTTGTTAAATGTGATATTAAGCCCATTTTACAGATGAAGAAACTTGTCCAAGGACTGAGGATTTGGATATAGATTGGTCACACACCCAAGGCCAAACTTTAGTTTTTACTACACTACCTTCCCCTCAACTTGGAGAGGTGGAGGGAAAGCTTTACTGGGGACCAAATGTGGGGCTTAGTTGTGCCCTTTCCAAAGGTCTATCCTGGATGGGGACTGTGGTAGACCATGTGACCAAGGCAGTTTGTTGTTGGTTGGTTTTGTTTGCTTGTTTGGGTGCTGGGAATAAAAACCAGGGCCTCATGCATGCCACACATGCACTCTACACCAAGCCTCACCCCAGCTCCAACCAAGGCAGTTATAAAGGTGGCAATGCAGGTGTTGGTGAAAGGTTGCATCTGGTAAAACCTCTTTATCACTTTACAATTTCTTTTTCAATAGGAAGCTTTCAAGTACCTTTATTGACTGCTGCCAATGAACTGACAATGAACTCAGCCATGATGCTGCTTTTATGGTAAAGGAAGTAAGGTCAGCTTTGTCTCAGAAGCAAAGAGAAAGCAAAAAAAAAAAAAAAATCTTATTTCTTTTATAAGCAGTCCCTGAAGTATTTTCAGTAACAGTTTGATATTCTTGTCAGAAATTGTATCTGGGCTACATGTTTTCTTTTTTCTGATTTCTAGCTTAGACCAATAGATATTATCCTAAAGTTGTGTTAATAACTCCAGTGGGTGATGGTCATATTCCCAAGGCACAGATGCAAGGTAAAATGCCCAGACTAGAATGTGGCAACCAAATCACAGTTCTATCTTACATTGTTCCAGTGCTTCACGTTTTACTGAGGAGAGGAGCAAAGACAGACACCAATGAGGGTAAATGTTTTTAGCTTATAGGGTAGGAACTGTGATGGGATGGAGAGAACATGCTCTGTTTCAGGTGGGCAGCATCTCTTCTTCTGTGACAATTGATGCTGTAGAGGAATGAATGAATGGGTAGCACAACACCTGTTTTGACTTTTGTTAAATTGAAAAAAATCCAGATTTTCATGTGAAATTAAATTCTCTTAATTCTAGCTCTTAATTTCTGATTGAGATTTTAGTTGTAAAAAATGTTATGTGGGTCAAAGGAAATAAATCTTTTTTGCCTTATGTTTTCTCTAGTAGAGAATAATAGTTCTGATGTCATAGGTTATCACAAGGATTAAGTAATCAGAATGTATTTGGCATAAACTTTTAGCAGTTTAATTATGTTCAGCTGCTTTAAGAGTAGTGGGAAGAATATTTTATATTGCTATCAGTATAGCAGTTAACAGGAGACCTGCCAGAATCACATTTTTTTTTCCTTCCTTCCTTCCTTCCTTCCTTCCTTCCTTCCTTCCTTCCTTCCTTCCTTCCTTCCTTCCTTCCTTCCTTCCTTCCTTCCTTCCTTCCTTCCTTCCTTCCTTCCTTCCTTCCTTCCTTCCTTCCTTCCTTCCTTCCTTCCTTCCTTCCTTCCTTCCTTCCTTCCTTCCTTCCTTCCTTCCTTCCTTCCTTCCTTCCTTCCTTCCTTCCTTCCTTCCTTCCTTCCTTCCTTCCTTCCTTCCTTCCTTCCTTCCTTCCTTCCTTCCTTCCTTCCTTCCTTCCTTCCTTCCTTCCTTCCTTCCTTCCTTCCTTCCTTCCTTCCTTCCTTCCTTCCTTCCTTCCTTCCTTCCTTCCTTCCTTCCTTCCTTCCTTCCTTCCTTCCTTCCTTCCTTCCTTCCTTCCTTCCTTCCTTCCTTCCTTCCTTCCTTCCTTCCTTCCTTCCTTCCTTCCTTCCTTCCTTCCTTCCTTCCTTCCTTCCTTCCTTCCTTCCTTCCTTCCTTCCTTCCTTCCTTCCTTCCTTCCTTCCTTCCTTCCTTCCTTCCTTCCTTCCTTCCTTCCTTCCTTCCTTCCTTCCTTCCTTCCTTCCTTCCTTCCTTCCTTCCTTCCTTCCTTCCTTCCTTCCTTCCTTCCTTCCTTCCTTCCTTCCTTCCTTCCTTCCTTCCTTCCTTCCTTCCTTCCTTCCTTCCTTCCTTCCTTCCTTCCTTCCTTCCTTCCTTCCTTCCTTCCTTCCTTCCTTCCTTCCTTCCTTCCTTCCTTCCTTCCTTCCTTCCTTCCTTCCTTCCTTCCTTCCTTCCTTCCTTCCTTCCTTCCTTCCTTCCTTCCTTCCTTCCTTCCTTCCTTCCTTCCTTCCTTCCTTCCTTCCTTCCTTCCTTCCTTCCTTCCTTCCTTCCTTCCTTCCTTCCTTCCTTCCTTCCTTCCTTCCTTCCTTCCTTCCTTCCTTCCTTCCTTCCTTCCTTCCTTCCTTCCTTCCTTCCTTCCTTCCTTCCTTCCTTCCTTCCTTCCTTCCTTCCTTCCTTCCTTCCTTCCTTCCTTCCTTCCTTCCTTCCTTCCTTCCTTCCTTCCTTCCTTCCTTCCTTCCTTCCTTCCTTCCTTCCTTCCTTCCTTCCTTCCTTCCTTCCTTCCTTCCTTCCTTCCTTCCTTCCTTCCTTCCTTCCTTCCTTCCTTCCTTCCTTCCTTCCTTCCTTCCTTCCTTCCTTCCTTCCTTCCTTCCTTCCTTCCTTCCTTCCTTCCTTCCTTCCTTCCTTCCTTCCTTCCTTCCTTCCTTCCTTCCTTCCTTCCTTCCTTCCTTCCTTCCTTCCTTCCTTCCTTCCTTCCTTCCTTCCTTCCTTCCTTCCTTCCTTCCTTCCTTCCTTCCTTCCTTCCTTCCTTCCTTCCTTCCTTCCTTCCTTCCTTCCTTCCTTCCTTCCTTCCTTCCTTCCTTCCTTCCTTCCTTCCTTCCTTCCTTCCTTCCTTCCTTCCTTCCTTCCTTCCTTCCTTCCTTCCTTCCTTCCTTCCTTCCTTCCTTCCTTCCTTCCTTCCTTCCTTCCTTCCTTCCTTNAATCTTGGCAGAAGAGAACTGCATCTTTGGTTAGCCTGGATTCTTTTTGCTCCAGCCTGACTTTAGAAATCTAATCCAAGAGTTGTATATGCCATCTGTACTCAAAGACTCTGTGAACCGCCTATTTATTTACTGCTTAATTTTATTGTAGTTTATCTAATTTCTTAAAAAATTATGCTGTGTTTTCCTTTTTCTATTAACTCAAATAGGGACTTCTGGTCAGCTTGCTAAGGATAGCCTTTACCCAGGAATAATTAAGTGCCTAATTTCCGCTGACTATGTTTGCCAAGGTTCAGGGAATCATCCCAATAAGCTTTTTTAAAAACTTAAATGTAGTCTAAAGTAAGGGGTAAAGACATCACATCTTCTTTAGGAGGGCTAAACTTTATTACATATATTTGCTAAAATATATTCTTTGGTATATTTCTTGTTGCTTTTGTATAAATGGTATTTATTGTTTGCTCCTACATATTTTTGATGAAATGAAACATTTAAAAATTTCTAATATATGTTAAATTATTTAAATTGTAAGTCCAACCAAGTTCTAGCTTACCATGACTCATAAAATGTATTTCAGTAGGTTCATGTACATGGCTTTACATATCAATTTAAAAAATCTGTTTTTGAAAAATCATACTGTTTATTTCCTACATTTTTTAAAGTGATAGATTATGGCCCAATTGATGAACTTAATGAAATTGATGTATTGAATTCTTATTAGCATTTAAGAAAAAGTGGGGGAATAGAAAATACTAAGGATACATTGCAAGTGATAAGTGTTTGGGATTTTGATTCAGGCATTGTTTCATGAAATGCATTATGTTTTTATATAATAAGACCAGCATTTGAACGATAATTTAGTTATCAATTGCATGGTTTGTAAGTGTCTTTGTTTTCTGTATGTTCAGCTTTCTATTGCATACTGTACTGAGCATGACCATAGTGCATTGCATTCAATACATGCATCTAAGACTTAAATCCTACCTTCATGAAGCCTATAATTTAATTGGGGAGTCCATATAAATACATAAATAATACTTAGCACATAGTGCAAAACAATGCATATGTTATTTGACAGGGGGAAGAAGCAAAAGAGGGGAGTTTGCATTTTAAGACCTAGAATTGTGAGAGGAGGCTTTATGGAAGGAATAAACTTAATTGAGAAGGGCTTTAAATAATAGATTTTGTTTTATTGGTAGAACAGAGCAGCAGAGCATTATAGATGAGAAGGAAATAGCAAGAAAAGCCATAAATGCTCAGAGCATGTGTACTGTGATGGTAAGGAGTTGTCATTCAGGAACTGAAGGTTTATTAGGAGTCAGAGAAATAAAATTGACTAAGTGTGGAACAGGCTGATTGTTGAGAACTTTTGCATCCAGAATTCCAAGTTTGATAAATTTTTTTTGATGTTTCTTGTTTAACCCCCAAATAACCAGATCCATTTGCCTGATGATATAAATGAAGTCATATGTACATAAATACCCATATTTTGCTGCTGCACCTCCTCCTCATGTCAAAGGGTGTCTTCTTAATTTGCTATTTGATGTTGTTTACCCAAAGTGCTTATAAGAAGAAGCTGGTCATCATCAGTAAGAACATGACTTCAGATCTGTGTCTCCTGGGGTTGTAGGCTTCACAGCATAAAAGCTATTCTGAGATCCATGGTAAATAAGAAGCATGTCACAGTTTATCATCTGGTCTTTGAAACAATGAATGTTCCAGGTCTCACAAATACCATTTTTGAGTAGCCATTGACTTTCATTTATAGCTATTCTCAGCTGAATTTTATGATCTAGATCATGTGACTGATATAGATCAAGCCATCAGCATTTATCTTTTCCATTGATAACCAAGATTTTGATGGTAGAGTATGTTGTTTGTGTATCCGTCCTCAAAGTGAATTTTCCACCAGAGAATCCTACAAGGAAACTTGGGTTAAGCCTACCCATCTGGTTAGCCAAACCACCAACCCTCTGAGTACAAATTAAGCATTTCTGAGAACTCCTTGGGCCCTATAGAATCTCCTGAGTTCTTTGTCATGGAAGTGGAAAACAATATTTCTTCATTTACATTCCAGGCTTGGATTTAATGTATTCAAAGAATTTTGCAAAATGAGTAAAGCAAGCCTTCTTATAAACATAGATACTGCTAACACATATTCACCCATAACTCCAACCAGGTCATGTTTTAAATCTAGCAATGTGGTATATGGGGGGGGGGATATAACCTTCAGGATGTGAGAGTAGCATTTCCCAAGATCACTGTGTTTGCATTCTTTTGAAAACACTTGTGTCATCTGGTGAAGTAAGCTTCACTGGCAGCCCCTGGCTAGGATCAGGTTTAGGTGCATTTATAAAATGTTCTATTTAACTGTCCAAGATAAAAATAAAGTTTAAAATTGTTATGCAAATTACTGAAGAAATAGTCCTGGAGATTAATTAATTGAAAGAGATTGCCTTTGCAGGATCATAACAGCATGTCAGTTTCTGGACTCACTCACTGCTGCTTATTGTCTTATTTGCAAGTTTTAATGTGACTCTTTTAATTTAGGTAGTCAAAGAGAGATTTTTAACAGGCTATTTATATGGTTTGGTGTATTATATCTCAGTGATTAAAATAGAGCTTTTGATTTCAGAGCTTACTAGATTTATTATGAAATCTCAAATTGTCCATCATATCTTTGACGTGTCAAAGTATTTATAAAACTTCCAATTATCTGAGGAACAAGTTATGAAAAAGCAACATATTTAGTTCATTCCTTTCATGAATATTATTGAAGGCTCATGGTATGTTTTAAGCTCTGTGTAGATTTCTAAGAACATAATAATTAAGCCAGTATTTTACACAAGACTCTTGGCTTTCAAGAGCTCACAGTTTGCCACAAACACAGAAATTGGCAATCGATTTGTATTTTGGTATATATATTATATATATATATATATATATATATATATATATATATATATACACACATATATATATATGTATATATATATATATATATATATATATATGTATATAAATATATATAAATAAAATTGGTAATCAGGAATATTTGTTTACTTTACACAATCTGTGCCAAACACTGTTCTAAGAACTTTGCAAGCATGTCAACCCATTCAGCCTTCACAACCACCCTGTGCGGTAGTTGCTATTATTGTTGCTATTTGCATAGAAGGAAAATGAAATATAGAAAATATTTCCAGGGTCTTATTTTTAGCTAAGTAGATGCCTTTCCTTACTTCCAGATTCTGTATCTGCATGCTCATTTCTTAGATCATTGTCCTACTTACTAGAGTTCGTTTTATTTCTGCACCCAAGCAGTTAGTCAGTCTTGGGTAACATAGTGTGGTGTTGTCCTGGCTGTTTAATCTACTAAACCTGGGTTCCTAGGGTGATTAGAAGGGAATGTTTTGGAACACGCCTTTTTGTCCTCCTGTGTTCTTTTAGTTGAGGTGAACTCTTCAGTCCTGTTTCCAAAATTTTCATGGAATTTCAAGTTTAGCCTCTAATCTACTTTGATTTTGATGTTTAGGAAAAGCCCACACACCTGAGATGAGGCATTAGATACTGGAGTTCTAGACCAGACAAGAATAAAACTGCCTTCTTTGTCAAATGACTTTTTCCTGGGCTCCTTTTGACTCAACACCAGCTTTCTCCTCATCTCTCTCAATGTACAATTTGTAATCTAGGCAGTTCTGAAACCAAAGCACTCACATGAGATAGAAGTAGATAAAATAATTGGCTTTTTAAAAAGAGTTTATGTTTAAACATAGCATATAGAGTCATATACATGTATCATAAGCACTTCTGAATTCATTGTTATTATATCATTAACTTATATTTGGAATTATTGTGCCCAAGGAGCAATTGAGTGAAAGTTACAGGGTGAGAATTCCAGTTTAAAATAAGGAAGGAAGAAATAACAGCATTGGTTAAGATGGAAAACCCGCTATAATTCCTGAGCTTCCTGTCACTGAAGGCATTTAAGAAATTGTTGAGTATTCTCTTGAGACAGATTTTGAGTAAAGTACAAAATGGAGAAGTTGAATTAGCTAATTCCTAGATACCTCCCAGCCATGAGAGTTTGTAAGAGTCTCTAATCAAATATGAAACTCTCTTTTTCGTACAAAGTCATAGCATGATCTTGGAACATACTCATGTGTCTTTCTCTTTAATGTATAATTAAAAACTGAAAAAAAAACCCATTTCTCAACAAATTAAAAGTATGTCTTTTAGAAAGTAGTTGAAATGAACTAGGAAAAACAAGTGATTAAGAGCAGTAAGTACATAGAGAATAACGTTTATTGACCTATTTTAAAATTATTTGTTTTCAATTAGAATCACAAGAGGCTTTGGGGGAAGAGAATGCATTGTAGTAGCAACTTAGTTGAGAAGGATTCAGTGAAGTGAAAAGCCAAAAGAATGTGATTATACATCAATTAAAGCTACGAGGCAAAGATTTCCTGATGTCCAGAGATACACAGCCAGTCCAAATGTCATGAACTTAGATGGTTGCCTGCCAAATGTTCCTCTCTTACAATTCTTAATCTTAATGCTTGTTGGTAATGATCCACCAAAATGATACAATCTAGTTATCATTCTCTGGATAAGGCTTAAATAGTTTGTTAGAGCTCCTTATTCCTAAAATACAGTTATTTATAATAAATATATTTGTGTTTATTAGTTTATCCTCTCCCCCCATGATTTTGTGGTGCTATTTACGGAATTGTTAGAATACTCTTATGTATTTTTCAATTTAAAATGAGACAGTTTCCAGACATCAGGTTAGAAAGGCAGGAGACAGGAAGGGGGGACGGGACAGAACAAAAGTATGTAAGTAGAAATGTCAGTAGGGATAAACTGTATAAAGATATTTTCTCTCAACTGCTGTTCCAGCTGGAACAAACCTCTAAGAGAAGGCATTCCAGAAGTCTGGAATAGGTACGGACAAAAACAGCCTGTGCAGCCTGTGGGTCACATCCAACACACTTCTTTTTATATATTGTGGCATTTGAATGGTTTTACATTTCTTAATAATTGAAAAATGAAAAGAATAATATTGCATGCCACATAACTATTTTATGAACTTCAGATTTCAATGTCCATAAATAATGTTTTATTGAAACATCACCACACCATTCTATGGCTACTTTCAAACTGTAAGAACAGAGATGAGTATTTGCAACTGAAAATGTTTGGCCTGCAAAGCCTTAAATACTTATCAGGCCCTTTAAGGGAAGATCTTGTCAACCTTATCCTTAACTAAAGGATAAGATAAGGAGACTGAAACTGTCTTAAATATAAAGTAGTTTTTTTTTTCTTTTACTTGTCTGATATTTGTCCAAAATGCTTGTTAAAAGTTTGTACCTTCTTTTGCATGCCTGACCTACTAACTATGAATCCAGGAGCAAAGACCTGTACATTTGTATTTTTCTAAGAATTTAAGTGTTTGCACACATTAGGCAAGTTTGGGAACCAGTGGTGCTGGTCATGAACTCAGGCTTTGTAATCAGAGAGTTAGGATTGAAGTCTAAGCTTATTGGGTTACAGTCCATACTTACTGGTGGAGAGATCTTGGGCTCTTTTGGACAACATGAAATACTTGACTTCACAAGCCTCATTTCATTCACTTGTGTAGTCATAGGATTTATAATCTAACTCATCAGATTGTCATGATGATTTACTTAGGTAATATATATATAGATTATATATAGTATTAACACAGTGTCGAGTACATAGTAAGTGCTTAAAAATAGGTGTCATTGTTAGTATAAATATTATCGACAGTAGTTCCATTAGAGCTGGAGATCAAATTCAACATTGTAGTGCATAAAGAGCACTTACTCAGAGTCAGAAGATATGAATATGAGCTCCAAGTCTGTCACTTAGTAACTGTATAACATTGAATCACTTAGTTTACTGGAATTCACTTGCTTCATCTGTGTGTTAGCTTTTCATTACCGTCACAAAATATCTGAGATAATCAACTTAAAAGCAGGAAAGATTTGTTTTGGCTCATGGTTTTAGTCCGTGATCACTTGGCTGTATTGCTTTGGACTTGTGGTGGCACAGAACATCATGGCAGGAACGCATGGTGGAAGAGCCCTCTTCCTCTCAGGGCAACCAAGAGAGCGGAAGGGGCAGGGTTCCAATAGCCTCTTTAAGGACGTGCCCCCAGTGACCTATATATCTTCCATTAGACCACACCTCTCAAAGGTTCCACTTTCTAATAGTGCCACAGGCTGGGTTTCAACACTTGGGCCTTTGGGGGACATTTATTCAAAGCATAGCAATATGTAAACTGGAAATGAAAATTATGTATCTCACTGTTCTTTCGAAAATTTTGAATATTACAAAAAGTAGTGTGACTGTTAGTTATTCTGTGCTGGTGTAGAATACAGAGCCTGGCACAGTCAGATTAATGCACATTTATTATATCCAAATCTAACTGACTCGTGCCTGATGCACAGGAATATCTTCTACTTCGGTCCTCATTTTTCCTCTTCAAAACATCCTTTGCTCCAATGCATGCATTTTGTACATCTCTTTAGCTTTTCCTGTCTGTGTTTAAGCCAAAATTTGTTTTCAATTAAGAGTTCATTTTCTCCTGCTGCTTGTTTCACCACTGGAGTCAAAATCCTGTTGGCAAGATCAGAATGATTGCTGTAGGAAAGGCAGGGATGTTACCAATGGAAGATTATAAGTTTGCATGTCGCATTTAATAAGCTGTAGGAAATATAAAAAGAGAAAATATAAAAGTTATTCACCTTGATCCCAACCCCCAAATCCCACATACACTTAAACAGTTTTCAGGCAGAAATTTAAAGCAAAGTCTTTTAATACACCTTGTGTTTAGATTTCAGTAACTGCCAATTTGTAATCGTATGCCAGGGTCATCAAAAGTGGCCTTTCAACAAATTGCTTCTCTTTCTTTTGCCTAATCTTTGCCTCTCCCCAGTCCCCTCTTCACCTGAAGGCTGGAAATCGGTGGTAACTATTGATTGATAAAAAAAATAATTACTTGCAGCAACGTTAGTTTGGGAGATGCAGTCTGTGGTCCTTGTATCACTGACTAGCACAGAGCAAGTGCTCAGAATACTTAATGAGTAGAAATTAAATGAGCATTCTCCACAGAAGTAACATACTTTTATTTACCATTCAACTGAAATCAACAAATATGTATGTGGTGTAGTATTTCTCAGTCAGCCTTGGCCATGATCCACTTCAGATTCTGTTGCTCCTGTATCATTCATGGTGTATATAGTTAGTAATTAGTACAGGCCTTCTTGGTTGTTTATAACAATGTCTGTGACCTTGTGATAAAGAAATTGTCCCATTTTTGGCTTCTGATCAGTGTTCCCACTAAGTTAAAATTAGGCCTTGTCCTAATATAGAATTGGGATGAAGAAATTTGTTTTTCTCTTCTGTTGTGAAAGATTCACTAACAAATTATTATTCCAACCATACCATATTTCTATCAAGACATTTGTGTATTTGAGTCTAATGGGAATCCCAAGGGCATAAAAGTAGTCATCATAAGAAAGTTAAGGAATGCCAGATTTGCTTAAAAACTATGAAAATCTGGTCACTCTCCAAATTGCTATAAATGTTTTAAAAATTGACAGTTATATAATAATTGTCTATTGGAAATAATAAGCTTGATTAATCAGTATTGGCACAAAATGGCTAGATGTTTTGCCTGTGTGAAATGAACCAAAAGTACAGATGAGTGTAGTTTTTGCTTTTCTGTCTTTGCCTGGTAACTAAAAATTAAATTAATGTTATTAATTTCTAAATCAATACTGCTAGGATAATGCTGTACTGAATTTACTAAATTTAAAAAAACATCCCAAGTGCTTTGAAAGATGAATGTTTATAATAAAAACTTTCAGACTTTCTTTTGATAACAACATTTTACACCAGTGCTCATTATATTTATTTTGTTAACCACAACAAATCCTTTGTATTTGCTTGTACTTGAGAAAATACTAGATAACATATGATACTTCAGCTAAGTCAAATTCTATGAACATAGACACATGTTTTCTCAGAACTTGATTTCAGAATACATAAGAATTCAGTAAACCCAATAAATGAAGAAAGAATTTTATTTTTATTTTGTGTATTTATATTTATAACTGTACTACTCACTCTGCTTAATAGAATACACTTGTCATTGCTTATGGTCTCCACCCCATCCCTGCTCAATCTAGGAAGAAATTTTTCAAAAATTCTATGAAAATAAAATATTTTATCAACATAAAAAGAATAGGGTAACATTATACACACACACAACACACACACAAATACATACACACACACACCGTACAACTATAAATGAACTTCAATAATTATCAATATTTTGCTTTTTTAGTCATCTTTCCTTTTTACTTTTTTTTTTTTTTGGTACTGGGTATTTCAACTCTGCCTTTTTAAAAAGCCCAGACCATCATTTCAACGGCAATATTTCATGTTGCAACTATCAGTTTGAATTCCTTTGTTTTAATTTTTAAAATAATAAAATATGGTTGTTAGTTTTTAATTACTTCTGTGGCCTGTGATGCAAAATTTGCTGGGGAGTCTTTGAAAACTGATTACCAGGTTTCTACAGGGAACCCACCAAGAATTGGTGTGTAACCTGAGCTTACTGGTAGGAAGTTATGTCACTTGGGCACTCCTTTCCAGGGGAATAGACTTTGCAAGCCTGCCTCATTAGCATATCTGACAGTCCTCCTCTTTTTCTCTTTTTTCATTGTTTTTCTTCAGTATTTGGAATCAAACTCAGGACTTTGCACATGGTAGGCAAGAGCTGTACCATAGCACTTCCACAATACTATATCCTCGGACATTTTTTAAGTTGTATTTTGAGACAGAGTTGTCCAGGTTGTGTGTGAACTTGCAATCTTCCTGTTTTATCCTCCCCAGTAGCTGGGATTACAGGTGTTTACCTCCACACTTAGTTTTCCAACAGCCCTTTTAGGTCAAGGTAGGCAATCAGGGTTGTGGTCTCCTTTTGATAGCAATAGACCCATCATTTCATAGGTTAATGTGGTATATTGAAGTCCCAAAATAAATCAAACATTTATCATATGAACCACACTTTCAAGATTGTACTTATTTTTAAGCTATAGGCAGGATCAATACTTCAAAATCCATTTGTTGCCTCATGCATCTCTTTGTAAGCCTCGGCATATTAAATACACTCAAATGAGTATCTTGTATGCAAGATGTCATTTGACTTTGCTATTATGATGAATAGCTTTTTAAAGTTGTTGACTCCTTCTAGAGTTAAAAACCTCTTTATTCCTGAAAATCATTAGTCCAACACAGTCTATTTGGCATTATGCATGTTCTCTTAATGATAACTGGTTTATGCATGGTTGATAGTATGTGGAATGATCAGTATAAAATGAATTTTTTGGCATCTGTATATAATTTTCCCCTGTATGTTAATGTTTTGAAGTAATTTCAAAACAGCTTTATTTTCCTATAGTTAAAGAGACAATATTAGTGAATGCCTTTCTTTTGTGAGGAAGAGCTGGTTTAGTGGCTTTGAGAGCTGCCATTCTTCTTTTCATTTCACCAAACTTCTGGGAAAACAGGAGGTGCAGATGAAGAATATAAATGGCATTTGCTCTGTGTTTAAAGGGAACAAAAATGGATGACGACACCTACATTTAGTTTATATTTTTAACTTTGATGAAGTTGTTCTCCAGTTAGAAGCTCTTCAAGGAACATCGTCTTGAAGGAAGAAGTAGAGTCCCACATGATATAGGGCTATGTGAAGAAACCACAGTGATTTCTTAATGCAAATGTTGATAAAGACTTAATCATGCTGATATCTTTATTAGGACATTCCTTATTGTTTGCATTTTGGTTCTTTCTTTCTATAGTTTGAGTGGTCCATGTTTTTCACACACTCTGTGATTTTTAGTATGCAATTTTGTTTGACACAAGGTTTCTCAGGAATGCACATCTGGTGCTAAACAGTAACGTCTATATTGTTTATTATTTTTGAGTGATAACAATAAGCAACATTTTTGACATAGAAACTACAATGAGGTTCTGTTCAATATTTAAATTTAAAAGAACTTAGGTAATTTGCACAATTCCCACCATTAATCTTTTGGGTATTGTTTAGTTTAAAGGGAATAAGTTAAAGATATTTAATTATACTCCATGTCTTTAAAGTGTTTGAAATCAAAGTAATTCAGATTTACAATTATACTGGGTTAGGACATTTATTCTTTGAAACTATTATGATCTACATGTAAATCATTGGCTTGTTTTATATTGTAAAAATAACTTCATTCTTTTTTTTAAACATCCACAATAAAATTGTGAACTTTCTCAGTCATGTTCACTGTATACCACCTAATCCTTCATCTTTGAATAATATCCACAGGTACTCTCTATTATAATACATTATTAGTCCTGAAATGTAAGAATTCAGAAACATTTTGAGTCTTGTGGGTAAATTTAAGGAAACAATATTTTAAAAGTATAAATTATGATTAAGTCACATGGATCTGAATTTCTTTAATAAACTATATTACTCTTTTCCCCCCAGAACAAGAGAATGATCTCTAAAAATCTTTGTAATATATGAAATATGTGTTTAGCTTAGGGCCATGTCAATTTATTAAAAACATTTCTCTACATCTAATGACTTCACCTGTAACAGTGTAGGGCATATAATTATTATTACATAGATTATATTTCCAATAGTCTGCAAGCTACCTAAAATCTAAGACCAGGTCTCGTTTACCTTGGCTTTTTAAAGACAACATCAGACACTTAGATGCTCAGTTCAATTGTGTTTTGTTTGTTTTTTTTGAGTCAGTGACAATATGAAGGGTCAAGTTCCCAGAGTAAAACCTCATTTGTGGTTTTGACCTTTGAATTTTTTATAAATAAGCACTCCCTAAATTCGAATACAATGTTAGTATTTTAACAACTCTATCTACAAAGAAGAGGTTTGACCAGAGCACAAGTTCCCTTGATTGAAAATTTACCTACTCTGAGAAAATTATGAGATATTGTTTTGCTGAATCGGTCGTTGGCTGACATGTATATCAACCATCTGATCATATTCTCCCATCACTCCAGGTTCCTGGGCTACTATCAAAGGACCACCGCCCCTTCCATTGAGGGATAAAACCCATGACCTTGTACACGTTAGATACCTGCTCTATGTCTGAGATATTCCCCAGCTCCAAGGAGTATTTATACAAGATGAAATTGAACAAAAGAGCTTACAGCTTTTAAAGAATTTGTGGTTGTAGAAAGGAGAGCAATAGAAACAAAATCAATATTTGAAAGAAGCTGATAGGCTAGGATGTACGTGTGTGTATATGTGTGTGTTCTACTGGGACTGGGGGCAGGGATCATGACAACTGAGAGGAATATAGATGAATTTGGGGGGATAATTTGGACAGCTGTGGCCCATGAAGATCTTCCAGTATTTTAAGGAAAGGGTAAGCAATGCTTTTTTGTTTGTTGTATGTCTGCAGAATAATGTTTTTGGAAGAGAATTGTTTGTATATGTGAGTATTGGAATGGAGACTGAGGAAGAAAGAAAGCTCATTTCAAGAGGGATCATAAGTATGTAAGGCTCTTATGTGTTTTGTTTTAATAAATTAAACTGTATTTCCTTGCATTTAGTCTTTATTAAAGTGATCTGATTTAGAATTAGGGATACAAGTTGCTGTGGTTGCTGCAGTAGTGTCTGTCTACAGAGAGCTATTTACTTAACACCATCACACAGTTCCACTCTCATCAGGATATCAAGTCAAGCAATATTGTACAGACGAGGATGTTAAATCCTAAGTGGTAGAGTGGATCCTGTGTGTCAGAAATAGTGCTAAGTGCTTTGTGTGTGTTTTCTCACTTCCATCTTCACAGCAGTTCTCTGATATCTATTATTAATAATGAGTGAAAAGCTCATGGTTACATAAGGGTAGAATTAGGATTCAAATTCAGACAGACTGATTGTGCAGGCAAGTCATTCCAGGTGTGGTTCAGTAATCAACTAAGGAGAACTGGTACAAACCCTTCTCTTGGGGAACATAAGCTCAATGTGACATTGTAGTGTTATGTGAGAGATGTGTCCATATATGCAGGGATAGAGTAATTCATCATTACTTTTTACCTGAGAGAATTGGAGAAGACCTTGGGGATAAGATAATAGTTGAGCTGAATCTTGAAAGATACCTAGGAATTTTCTAGGCAGTCAAGGGTAGTACAGACTGTGGAAACTGCTGGCTTGTTCTTATTATAATGGTACTTCCATGCAACTGAAAGTGGGAGTGTGGAATATGTTTAAGATGGTATACAGGAGACAAGACTGGAAGAATAAACATGGGCCAGAATCTGATCCTAATGATGGCTTTGTAAAAAGCTGATAGACTGTGATGTACATGTGTGTAAACAGGGAACACACTTCTGATGCCTTCTTGGTCAGTCCTGGTTTGTCCTCTACACCTGGGGCACTCTGCTCCACCCTTTTTATTCAGCCTGTTGAGTGAAAGCTGGATGATCAATTCATGAATTATGGCAGTAGTCACATGGATTAAAAATTAGGATGACAATAGAGAGGGAGAGTTTGGAGACAAAATTGGTTAGATATAGTGATTGATGAGATGTCAAAGGTGAAGAAGATTGAAGCACTACAAATGGTTCCAAGATTTCTAACAGCATAGACTCAAGTGGGTGGAGATGCCTTTTGCCATCTTAGTAAGATGGCAAAATTTGGAAGTTAAGGGAAAATTATAGTTGTCTTGTGTTTTAATGCAAGGGAAGTAATACCTTTGAACTTGGTTTCACATTAGGTTTAAGCAGACTTATCAGAGATTAAAGATATTAGGATTAGGCACAATAATGTATATACATGATTAGAAATACTTGTGTAGGTTATATTATCTTATCCCAGTAAAGTTAAAATATATTAGGATGTTCTGTGAGCTAAAGAAGCTTCTAGTCATCATCTAATCAAAAGGACAAATGTTATCAAAGACTCGTTCACTTTTATTTACTCTATTTGGAAAAAAAAACTAACCAGGAAATAAGCAAAACCATTGAAAATTAAAGTATTTCAGATCAGCTTCTAGTAGCCTCCTCATCCTTTTGTACCAGAACCTCTGAATTTATTTAAATGTGTCACCTGCTTTAGCAGGTACTTGAATTTTTTAACCCTGAGATAATACAATCTTTGCATTGAGTTGATGTGAAACTAGGTTAAATGATTAGCTTAAACAGTGAAAAAAAGGAATAGAGGAGGAAAAATAATAATAATTAATGCACCTATACTTTATACTGGTATAGTAGTAGTAGTAATAATAATAATAATAATAATAATAATAATAATAATAATGCAACTACAAAAATATGTATGAAGCTAAGACACTTGTCAATAGGATAGGATATTTTCCCTGCCCTACCCCCTCCCTTCCACCATTAAAAAGCTTTGTCTGATTTTTTTTTTAGATCATTTTCAGCTCCTGGTGTCTCACTCATTACATATCATTGACCACAGTGCCACCTATTGGTCAAATGAAACAAAGACAATGTAGTTGATTCTTCAACCTGTTCTGTAATTGGTACCAGGGTTTCTTAAGAAATTTGCCCTGGATTTTTGCAGCCAGCTGTTGGGAAGCAGGTTGTCTGTGATCCGACTAAAATAGGAAACGAATCACGTGTTTCACGCAGAGATGCTCAATTTTGCCATTTAGCAGGGATCCAAACAGAATCTAGAAAGCAGGATATCCGACTTCCCCAGTTCAAGGCTCTGCCAAAAGAGGGGGGGGGGGCAGGTGGAATGGGGGACTGTGGAAATTGCTTAGGGGATTCTACGAATTTGGCTATTCACACATATTGGGTCGCACAGTTTTTGTAGCTTGCTTCTTAGGCATGATGGTTGTCTTTTAGAAACATCAGGCTGAAGTACAGTATTGAGCTCATTTGAGAAATGCTCTGCTGGAGCCTCATGTTATCAGGCAGGCTGTTAAGTGTCAACCAAGGCATTCATTTCACTGAATATATTTAATTTCAGAAAGTTAATTTTATAAGAGTCAGTGTAATTTCTACCTCATTAAATTATAAGGTTCTTTGAAGAAGGATGTTATTCCCATAAAGGTAGTGCTGTGTATGAATTTTGTGGCGTATGTGGTTGAAGGAGGAATAATTGGATTTTTGTAAACTTGGTAAATTTAACAAGTATCAAAACTTTTCCCATTTTTGGTACTCAAGGGAACACACCTTTTACACTCATGGAAAGAAAAACACCAGATATAAGTGTAGTAAAGTAGAAAAATTGGTAAAACTAAATTCCTATAGCCGGGTATGATGGTGCAGCCTAAAATCCCAGCTACTCCCAAGGCTGATGTAAGTTCAAGTCCAGTCTGGGCAATTCAGTGATATTGTCTAAATAAATACTTAATTCTTTCTTTATACTATTTGAACAAAAATGCTAGATTACATATTCATGGTGTTTGTTATTTGTTTTAACAAATCCTCCCCCTGCAATCTGAGCTCCTTCAAATTTTTATACGACAGAATGTGTTTCTGTTAAGTTTTGCTCATTTTCCAGTTATTTGTTGTTCAGCTGGTCCTTGAGGCAGTTTTCTAAGGCTGGCTGAACTAACTTTGCCTATCTGCTAATTAAATTATTTAGCAGTTGTATTAGTAAGCTTGTCATTGTTATGACAAAATACCTGAGAAAAACACCTTAGAGGAAGAAATATTTATTTTGGCTCATGGTTTAAGAGTTTTAAACTGTAGTCAGCTGGCTCTATTGTGTTGAGTTTGTGGGGAGGTGGAGTATCACGGCAGAAAGGGTGTTGGGGAGCAAAGCTGCTCACCTCATGGTAGACAAGAAGCACGGAGAAAGAAGGGGCAAGATAAACTCTTCCAAGGCCCTCCCCCAATGACCTACTTCCTCCAAATAGTCCCCACCTCCAACAGTTTCAACCACCTCCCAGTAATGCCATCATATTATAAACCCATCAATGGATTAGTCCACTAATGAGGTTAAAACCATCCTTCTTGAAGTCCCATCTCAGAACACTAATGCATTGGAGTCTGCCCTTCAACACATGAGCCTCTGGGCTTCAAGACCCAAACTATATCAGAGATAAGTGGTGATCCCAAATAAACTTGTAGAAGACTGAATCTGTGATGTTCATGTCAGGGAAGAAAAAATTGTTCCCCAAATTTTTAAGAAAAATTTTAAGTAAACAAAATTTGAAAGAATGGTACAACAAAAATCATTCATCTTTTTAAAGAAATTGCATGCAGTATGAAAGCATAATATGTTTAGATTGGGCAGCTAGATCCAAAACCCACCTCTTCCTTTAGAGCTGTGGGTTCATAGTATCTCCTTACCAAAAGATGGGTAGATTCAACTTATTATGGCTGTTCTCTGGATTCAGCAAGATAATAAATACAAATAGGCTAACCATCAGTCCTGAATGTCTGGTTTAGCTCCAGATTTAATTTATGTTTTAAATGAGATATTTTATAAGACATGACAGATTTGGTTGATGTATTAATCCATTCTTGGTTGCCAATAACACAATACCACAGACTAAGTATTGTGGTTCTGCCGTCCATAGTCAAGGGGCCACATCTGCAGTTGATCTTCTTACTGGTAGAGTCCTGAGATGGCACGATATCATATGGTGAGAGACAGGAAGTATGTACGGGTGTCTCTTTGGTTTTCCCTCCCTCCTCTAATAATTCAACTAGGATTCAATGATGGGGCTCATCCTAATGACCTTGTGTAATCCGAACCATTTCCCAAAGGCTCCAACTCTAAATACCACAGTAACATTAAGGTTCCACCCTCTTAATACCTCACAATGGTGATCCATTTCAACACATGAACCGTTAGAGGACACACCTAACACATATCTAAATCATAGCTGTAGAGCTCCACTTTCTGCAGCTTCAGTCTTGCTGTCGGCTCATGCTGATCTTGGCTAACCTTGAACATGATGAGGAATACTCCTGCTCTCTTTTGTCATGCTTTCTGGATATTACTTAACCAACCTGTATCTTTGAGAACAAAGTATAGGGCTTTGTCAATAAAATAAGATGCCAAGGTCCACAGGATTATGTGGGGAAGGGGTATGTAGCTTCTTCTGATACAGAGGGTCAATGGGAGAAGTAATTCACTCTAAGGTCCCTGACAGGCAGCCAGTGTGTCTACACTGTATTTGTATCTTTAAATTTTTTCAAGTACCAGGAATCCAAACAGTGAGATCAAGGGGAAACTGGATTTTTATGGGGCAGGTTTATCTAAATATAATATAGAAAATAGAGGCTGAGAATCTTTCTAGTTTGAGTATATTGAGAGAATCTGGTTGCTCTTATTTATTGTAGTATAAATATACATTTATTGTTGTGTAAATATACACATGAATATTTATTTCATTTTTGGCACAAAGATTTTATTTTTATTTTTGGCAATAAATTCTGTAGCAATAATCCCAAAAAAGAAAGTGCTCAACTTCATATTTTTCACAAATTTGTTGGTGAATATATAACTTGTACATACTGTTTATTGACATTTACCACTCACCATGTGCATATTTAAAGTACTAGCTGCATGGCAACCTGATCCAAATCTGTTGAAGAAACAGTAACATTTACTTCAAAAGTTGATACGTATATTAAGACTGAAGAAGACTGTCCCTGAAGATGATTTAGCAAGTGCAGCTATAGAAGGGGTGTTATTATGTCACTGTGAAGCATGACTTGTCACTTAGATCAAATGTCTATTTTAAATTAAATTCACTCACTGTGTGTGTGTGTGTGTGTGTGTGTGTTACTGGAGAATGAACCCAGGGGTGCTCTCCCACTAAGCTTTATCTACAACCTTTTTTGAGGCAGATCTTGCTAAGTTAATGGAAGCTGGCCTTATCCTCCCAAAATACTGGGATTGCAGATTTGTGCCACTATGCCCAGCAATTTCACTTACTTTTGATCTTAAATTTTCTTGTGCACATAGTGAAGTGAAAGATTTAAAATATTGGCTGCTTTGGCAAAAGAACTTTGCCAATATTAAAATGATTCCAGTTTTCCATCAGTATAATATTTTGAATGTCTCTGATTTATGATGATTTGAGTTAGGATTTTTAAAAAATTTTACAATGTTGTAGAAGCAGTATCTATCAATGTACCATATCATACCATATCAATGAACCTATTTTCCCTTGTGGGCAAGCTTCAGCTCCCTATCAGCCATGTAATCTTGAGAGTTAATAACTGATACTTTACAGTGTACTATGTTGCTAAGCAAGGATGTTCAATATGTGAAATATGTACAAGTATGTTTTAACTCACCATGAGTTTTTAAAATTTGTTTTTTTAGTATGTATGACAGTGGAATGTATTTTAACATATCATACATACATGGAGTATAACTTTACATTCTTGTGGTTCTACATTTGATATCTCACCATGATTTTATCTAGACATAACCCCATTGTAAATTGAAGAACATCTGTATTAGTTTCCTATTGTTGCTATAACAAATGACTTCAAACTTCATGGCTTATAACAGCATCAATATATTATCTTATAGTTCTAGAGCTTAGAAGTCTGAAATGAGCCTAACAGGTTAAAGTAAGTTGCCACCCTGTCTGTGTTTTTCTGGAAGTCCGAGGGAAAGATCTGTTTCTTGCCTTTTCCAGGTTATGGATGCCATCTACCATTATTTGTGTCGTAATCCCTTAAAAGTGCATCACTTTAATCTCAACTTCTGTGGTCTTGCTGCTTTCTGCTGTCTTTTATCATCTTGCTTCCCTCCTAGGAGAGCTTTTGTGTTTGGACTCACCCAGATAATTTAGGTTAATTTTCTCATATCACAATTCTTAATTACACTAGCAGAGTCCCTTTGTCATATAAAGTGACAGACGCATAGGTTCTGAGAATTAGGATGTGGATATCTTTGGGGACTCATTATTCTCCTTTCACAGATGCTTAAATATATAGTCACATTAATTTTAATTATACTTTGATCACTATGTAGAATAAATATAGCTTTTAGGAGTCCTGTCAGAGGAGACAAATTTGACCTTAATATGAATGGTGTTGTAAAGTCAGTTAAAATGTTCAATATTGAAGATAAATTTTTATTTGTTTTTAAAGTGATCACATACTTGACAGAGTAGTATGATGAAAACAGTGTAATTATAAAATGAGGAAATTCATGGAGCAGAAATGTATTTGGAACAGGTTCTGGTAGAAAAGTAATTGATGTGCCCATAATTGAATCACAACAATCTGGAATATTCTAACAATAAAAATAGATGCTCTAGTTACCAATTTTTATAGGCACAAAGACATACACATATAAACTAAACAAAAAAAAATGGGGTGAAGGTGGGAGTTCATAACCCACTTGAATCAAAGTGTGGAATATGATATGTCAAGAAATTTGTAATGTTTTGAACAACCCACAATAAAAAAAAAGAAAAAAGAAAAAAAAAAGTCTCTATGTTGCAGCTGACATTGAATTCTAAAAAATAAATGAATGCTTCAGCCTGGCAATACTCCTTTTGTTGCCTAACTTCAATTGCATCCCCGAATCCCCAAATATCTAAGGCTATGGAGGACTCACTTGCTAATAAACCTTAGCATCCTATAGTCGTATTCAACTGATTTGTCATTAATTTATCTAAATTTTGGTTATGGTTTCAATGATCAGGATCAAACTTTTAATCAAATTATTCAAAAATTGAAAACAAAACAAAAATCGAAAGCTTTGGAAGGTCGTAAAAAAGCAAAAGCAAAGTTACAGGTAGGCACTGAAATTTATTCTTATACAATTCTGGGAAAAAATAAGGTTTGAATATTCAATTGATATGCAAGGTTTAATTTTGAAAAAACTTGTAATGGCACTTTAAATTATTCTTGATTTCTGGGAAGAATCCTCTGATAAAGTTCCTGGTTTTAAGTTTATAAACTTATATTCTATATCAGAATACAGTGAAATTAAGAAGAAAATTCTATGATTTCCAAATGAATTACATAGCTGATTTGATGATTTTAGTCTTTCTAAAATATTTCTCAATCATATTTTGAGGAGTCACTGTGATAGAAACAGTAAACATATTTGAATGAAAGTACTTACACATTTCAATATGAAAAAAAAAAATTGACAGTATCCTGCACTTAGCAGACTGCTATTATCTGGAGATATTTTTGCAAATTTAGAAAAAGGCATTTTCTCCAAAATGATGTGACCTAGCAAGAGGAGTTAATAGAAAATGTCAACAATTTCAAATTTAGGAAACTTAGGGTATAATTTCAAAGTGGATTACAGCCAATTTTATGAAGAAGTAATGTATTAAAAGTTATATTCTTTAGAAAAATATTACTGTCATGCATTAGAAGCAGATATAAATACGAATACAAGTATGTGGTTATATACCAACCATATGACTCTTATTCTGTGATTTTTTTTAGCATTCAAATAATTATTGTAAAGATGATTTTTCTTTCATTGTTGTTTTAGTATACAGGAATGCATTTTATGTCTATTTTAATGACAGAAAAATATTTTTGAATGAAACATCATAGGTCTAAGCTGATGAGTGAATAGTCGTGATCTTATATTATTAATACTTTAGCAACATTTTTCAGTATCTAAATGTTCTGGGACTGCTTGATCAATTATATTGTAATCCTATGTATAAAGCCCTTAGCACAGTGCCTGGCTCATTGTAATCTCTTATTATTACCATAAGCAGCTTAGTGAGAAACCTTCTGAGCTATGTAACCTTTAATAATCCCTTTCTGTGGCCTGTGGAGCACTTCCTTACATATCAAGTTCAACATTTTTTGTGTTATTTTATGTTTTTAATCTATTCCAAATGTGCATTTTCTTTTCCCTTTCCTTTTCAACTATTTATTTTCCTAGCTCCTTACTGTTACCAGCATTTTGCTGTCAGTGCCATTTTTTTTCTAAGCTTTATGCAGTGAACACCAAACTTTCTCCCAATTCCTTCTGCTCCTACCAGGAGGGGGCGTTGGTTTTGCTTATGCTGTGGCAGACCCAGTGGTGTGCAGGGGAGGGAGCTGGTTGGGCTGAAATCTCACATTGCTCTCTGTTCACCACGTTTGTCTGTAAGTGTCACACAGGCTACTTTGGCGCTCCACTTCTACTCTCTTGCGGAAACCTCTGCTCTCTGTCTATATCAGCCTTTCTTCATCTTTGTTGATATTTCTTCCATACTGCAGAACAATTGCACAGTCTCCCCAATGGCTTCAGCCCGTGGGTCTTGGCCTTGACATGATGTTTTATGATTTCTGTATTGTTGGCTTTCTAGTCTTTCTATGTTCTCAACTACAAGATTTCATTGTAGTTTCCCAGCTGGAATTCACTGTTATTCAGAAAGGTTCCTCCTCTGATGTTACGGGATTTTACATTGCTTTTGGACCACAATCACCATCATCCCTCCTCTCCCTCTTCCCTACAAAACTTGCCTTCCATAAGTCTGAGGCCTCTAAACTGTTGCTTCTTCATTCTCCTAGTGCACTTCCTAATGGCCTATCTGCCTTCCTTATCATGAATCCTCTTAGTCATTCATTTTCAGTCATTCCATGCACTAATTCCTTAAAAGTCTTTCTCTGTTGGCCCTTAACAAACCTTGCAGCTTCAGGTTGTGCTTAAGCATTTCATTCTTACTGATACAGGTGATCCATTATTTAATGATGGTTTGACTTAATGATTTTTGGACTTTATTATAGTGCAAAAGCAATATGCATTCAGAAGAAATGTACTTCAGATTTTGAATTTTGATCTTCTCCTGGACTAGCAATATGCATTATTACACCCTCCTCAGCTTCTATGAGCCACCTGATCCCAGGGGTAGACAACTGATATTCTATAGCATACTATGTTGTAAGAATTTTTAGGATATTGGTATTTCATAAGTTATGTAGCATTGTAAATATTTTAATATATAATAGGGTTTGTTTTGGATGATTTGTCTTTGGCGTGTTTAAGGTAGGCTAGGTTAGGCTAAGTAAGCTATGATATTCAGTAGGTTAGGTATATTAAATGCACTTTCAACTGGCTATGTTTTTAGCTTCATTATGGATTTATTTGGATATAACCTCATCATAAGTTGCCAGTATGCATACTTGAGTCCAAAGTCTCACCTATCTGCTTTATCTTCTAAAGTTTTGTTATCAAAATGGGGACCAGCAAATATGGAATCATCTGGAGACTTGTTAGAGATGCAGGCCTTATTCCAGGCCTATGAATTGGAATCTTCATTTTTAACATTTAATCACCCTGGTATCAGAGAGCCACGGCACCAGGACAGTAAGATCATCTATAGGGAATATTCTTTGTCTCTTCTCTAAGAGGCTCTGGCTCCAGGTAATGGGGGAAGAGCAAAGAGTAGCAGACTATGGTGATGCCATAAATGAGAAGAAGAGGGGAAAAGAAGTAGACAAAAAGACTATGGAATTGATATTTCAGATACCCTAAATTACACATACATATGTCTTTCAGTGTGTGTGTTATGCTGTGTGGTATTAATGATGATGATAGTGATGATAATGTTAATTATAATGGTAATAGCTCACTCAGGTTACCAAAACAGAATCTGCATTCCACTGAGAATCCTAGATAATTTCTACACATAATGAGAAGTACTATTTGAGAAGTGCTATTCCTTAGCAGTGTTTTTCAAAGAGCCACGAATTGAAATTGGTTTAGTAGTGTGCTTCCTGCAATCTAAGCAGCAATGATGACAATAAATGGGTTAAAATAGAATTCATAGGAAATGTCAAGATATGATTGAAAAGCATGTAGGAAAGGTTGATATTGGTTTAGGAATTTTTTCAGGGGTATGTGTGTGCTGGACTATGATATAACATATATTTCTTCTGTGATACCGTCTGGACAACTTTGCTTTGGCAGGTACAAAACCAGGCTGAGTACAGCTACTGGTACAGTTTCTGGCATTTTGTATCAACCCTGTCCTCACTTCTATCTGTAAATCCTTTTAGTCATTGTGGAAACTTTTTGAAGGAGGAAATATAGAGCTCTTATTACTTTGTAGTCATTTGTTCAAGCGAGATTCAAACAAAACCCAACAGGATAGAGGTAAAAGTTCTACCTATAGGTCTAAAGCAGAGTTGCTAAATCTTTCATAAAGGTTACTCCTTAGAGACTGGGGATATAAGTTAAACCTTTTACCTATAATTTTTGAGTTTCTTTGAAACCACTTTATTTTTTCTTTAAAATTTATGAGAAATCATGTGAAAGAACTTTTACAAATCAATAAGAAATAGACACACAATCCTAGAGAAAAATGGGGAAAAGTCTCCAACTGTTACTTCATATAGGAGACTGTCCAAATAGACAAATAACATACAAAAAGGATCTCATAACCAATAGTTTACAAGGAAATGAAAAATGCAAATTAAATCTACAGTGAAGTACAACAACTCCCACTAGAATGGCTGCAATACAAAGATTCACAACAAAGAGTGGTTGACCAGGATTGAATAGCAACAAGTCTTCTACCCTGCGGGTGGGATATAAGTTGGCTCAGACACTCTACAACAAAACAAATTGACATATTTTTTATTTGAAAACAATTTTAAATTTAAAGAAAGTTGGAAACATGAAAATAGTTAAAATAGTGCAAAAAACACCTGCAGATTTCTTCCCAAGATCGTTTATTTTAAATATTTACTCCATTTGCTTTATTTGCCCCTTCTTTATAGACAAACATGTATTCACGTGCATTTTCATTTATATATTTTTCCATTTTCACCCAGCTTCAACAATCACCAGTCATCTGCCATTCCTTTTTCCTTTATACTTATACTCACTGGTATAGCTATTTTTGACAACTTTATAATTGAACTAATTGCAACATAAACACAACACTAATGAATCTCACAAGTGTAATGCTAAACAGAAAAAAAAAGAGCAGATAATTTTGTTTAAAAACAAACTACACCAATTTATGGTGTCAGAAGTGAGGATAGTGGTGGCTTTGCAGGGACAGCAGAGAAAAGAAGCATGACAGAGGCTACAAGGACAGTAGTAATAGTCTATTTTTAAACATAGGTTGTGGTTACATTTTTGTGTCTGTTTTATAAAAATTTGCAAATTCATGAGATAATTTGTCCGCTTTTCTATATCCACTATAATTTGGTAAAAATTATTTTTAAAGATTTTTAAAGATTTATGCAAAGTTTATTAACTACTCTTAAAAAGCCTGTTTCTTTGACTATAAAAATGATATTTCCCATGGCAAAGTATTTGGAACACCTTCTTTAAATGGCTAAGATACTGTTGCCTTAAATCTAAAAAAGAAGATTTGAAGTGATAAAGCCTTGTATTCAGGTGGTTTCTTTTTTGTCTTGTTGTCAAAATATTTAGAATACTCCAACATGTATCACTATAGGGATGTAAATGTTAAGAGCGTTGTCTCTCTGCCTTTCCAATTACATGAGTATGAATAATTATGTCAGTCTACTGTTAGCAAAAACAGTGTACGTCTATCTTCTGTTAATGGGACAAGTTGCTTGTGTCATAGAGTGAACTGAATGGTTCTTTATCTTCTTTACCATCTCCCAGGAATACTTCATCCTAATCTGCACTTCATTTTTTATTGCACCACCTTATTATGTACAGTAAAAAGTGTTCAATTTTATCACAGAGTGAGTTGCTCATTGAGTGTTCAGTCTTGAAAAAAACATTTGCTATTAAAATGAACTATGTAAGACATTCTCTAAAAATTATATCATATTTCACACATGCACTAACAGTGCATCCATGAATCTGTCATCTATAACATTTTAACACTTTGCCACACTTGCTGCAGATCTTTGTTAAATGAAATGAATTTTTAAATACACATTCTTTCACAGTCTCCTCTTTTCTATCTTAATCCCCATAAACATACTTTTTTTCTTCCTTGCCTCCAAAGTACAATCCTCCTGAAGTTAGTGCATGTTTCTATAATTATGTTTTTATTCTCTATGAGATATATGTGTGTACATTTAATATGTTTTACATAAATTGGTGTATACTGTATTTATCCTTTTGCACACATTTTATTTGAGATATCCAAATAAGACATTTTAATTATAGTTAAATATTCCATTTAACAAATATGACATAATTAATTTATTCATTTCTATATGATTGGTAATTAATAATTGTGTGCTATTACCATATGGTGATGTAAAAGTGGTTTTGGACTGAGTCTTCATTGATTGCAATAGTGTCTCTGGGCACGTGTCTTAAGGCCAGGTTGCTAGGCTTGCATATCAAATCCACATTATTGCTTTACTAGACCTTGCCAAGTGGTTTTCCAAGTAGGTGTACATATTTACATTCTTACGGCAATAAATGGGAATTTCATTTCCCTATGTTCCTTCCAACTTTGTTGTGTTAGACATTTAAACTTCAGTTGTTAGTTACTTGTTATTACTAAAGCAAACAGTGGATTAATTTACCTTGTGTATATTTTCATCTGTTTTTGTGAAATTTTTTTTCTGTATGATCTCTGACCTGTCCTTTGCTCTAGCTATACAAAGGATGTTAAACATTGAAGAATGTTAAACATTGAAAGGTATTTCCCGTCTTGTTAATCGTCTTTATTTTAAACCAATAATCGGAGACATATTTTGTTGTTTTTGCAGTTCTGATTTATTGTGTTTTACATTTATATACTTTGTCATGCCACTGAAAGTATCAGTGCTGCTCACACACAGTTCCCAAGTACCATTGACCTCACAGACTCCCAGGAGCACAGATTGAAATTCACAGATTTGGAGAAAAGGCCCAGTGGCCCACGGCTGAACAGAGCTTCCAATCACTCCTGCAAGGTAGGCGGGCCTGCGACCCACCAGCAGAAGAGGAGCAGCTGCCTGCTGAGAGGCAGAGCCGCCCCCTCCCCCTGCGCTGGCAAGGTAGAGG
>NW_026000000.1:6031424-6043471 GCF_001458135.2 Marmota marmota marmota
ATTAGAGCAGATTATGCTAAGTGAAGCTAGCCAAATCCTAAAAACAATGCCAAATGTCATTCTTTGATATAAAGAGAGTAACATAAGAACAGAGTAGGGACGAAGAGCAGGAGAAGAAGATTAACATTTAACAGGGATGAGAGGTGGGGAGGGGAAAAGGGGAAGGAGAGGAAATGGGAAATTGGCAATGGTAATGGGGCAAGGAAGGACCCCTCAGGGTTATACAGTGGAGGAGGTAGAGAGAGAGGAGGGGAGGGGTAGGGTGGAGGATGGGAAAGGCAGCGGAGCACAACAGACACTAGGATGGCAATTTGTAAATCAATGGATGTGTAACTGATGTGATTCTGCAATCTGTGTATGGGGTGAAGGTGGGAGTTCATAACCCACTTGAATCAAAGTGTGGAATATGATATGTCAAGAAATTTGTAATGTTTTGAACAACCCACAATAAAAAATTAAAAAAAAAATAAAAATAAAAATAAAAAAAGAAAAAAAAAAAAGAAAGTCACAGATTTGGATCTGGTCAGATTAAAACAAATGAATTTAAGGACAGAAGTTACTGCTTTGTAAGGGCTCCCTGGTGTGACACCTAGCTGAGGCAGAAGCACTCAGGAGCAACAGGATTAGCTGAAGACCCAAACCATACCAGTCTCTGGTGCAAAATTCGCTTGGGGGAATGTGCCGGCTGAGCCCTTCTCATGGAATGTGTGACCACTAGGGATCATGGTTTCATTAGCACCTCTAGGAGCTTGAAAACACTCTTGCTATGAACCAAGGTGAAATGATCTGCTCCACATTCCAGCAGGCTACACTCAGCAGAGCCCTAGCTTTCACTCTGCAGTCTTTGTTAATCTCATACTGCCTTCCCTGAGGTTTCAGACCATGCTCATTTTTTACTCAGACCATCACTTCTTTTAGAAGTGGCACCATTCCCTTTTTCATTCAGGCTCAAACACCTGAGACACAGCTTTAATTCATGAGGTATCTTTGAATGTCTCCTCATCCAGAAGCTATTGAGACATTAATTCCATCTCCATAATTTTTCTTTAAGCAACAGCTTCATTTGTCTGGTGATCTTTCTGCTTTTGTCCTATTTACACATTTCACTTGGTATATCAGTTAAGATGTTCCTCAGCAATTCTCTTCACCTTCCTCTCATGGATGCACAAATAGCTGAGTCATCTCTAAACTATACCATCTTCAGTGACTTTATTTTTTTTGCACATTACTTTTATTAAATAAGAAGATCTTTAGAGACTCTGGCAGACTTGCCCTTATATTTCATTGATCAGAACCACATCACATACCCAATTGCTCTCTAAACATTAACTGACAATGAGTTTACAGAAGCAATGATAGGGTGGCAAACTACAGTCTCCAAACCAAAAAAAGTCTGATGCTTTTCTCTATATGGCCCAAGAGCTAAGAATGGTTTTTACATTTTTAAATGGTTGAAGAGGATAAAAATCAGAAGTATGTTCCATGAGAGATAGACATTATATGAAATTTAAATTTCAGTATCCATTAATACAGTTTTATTAGATCACAGTTGCATTCACTTATCATCTGTCATTTACTTTGTGTTACAATGACTGAGATGAATAGTTTTGATTGAAGACCCATATGGATCCAAAAGCTGAAAATGTTTGCTCTCTGGCTATTTGCAGAAAAAGAAGTTTACTGAACTCTGGCTTAGATGATATTCTTTTCTTCCCTCCGGGAAGGAGTCCCTTTTCCTGAGTATATTGCTGCTGGCATGATTATGGAATGACATCAGGGTTTTTTTAGCAGAGCCTTGGAGGATGATGAGTATTGGAAGACCCACAAGTGTCAGCCTTGTTGGGAACATTGAACTGGCTAACCTGCTTCTCTACTGTTGGTCTGCTCATACCCTCCCACCCAAGTCAGTTTCCATGCTGATGACAGAGTGATGATCCAAGAACACTCTTCTTATTGTGCTATTTTCCTGCTAGCCCTCATTATCTGTCAAGTAAAGACCAAGTTCCATCTGTGGTTCATTGCCCTCTGTGCTCTGGATCCCTCTTACACCCATGTAAAACCTACACTTTAGACACAACAGGTATCTGGATTCTCCTATTTCTGTAAGTATGACCTCTCTTTTCACTTTTACATGCTTTTTATGTTAGTTCTTTTCTTTTACCTAGAGAAACCCAATTACTTAAAGAGTCAACCTATCTTAATCTCAACCAGTTTTCACCTTAACTTCTCCAAGAATTTTTCTCTGATATTACATCCAAATAATTTGCATTATTTAAACCCCAAAGGAGTTTGCCTGTATCTTTCATGATGCTAACAAAATTCTGCCTTTTTAATAGATTTTCTGAGCCTTTTATAGAAGACAGTAAGGTCCCTGATGTTGAGAACTATCATTTTAAAATTGGTATGGTAGCTTATACTTAGTAGACGATATACCATATCAATGAGAATATGTTAGAATTTGAAGCACACTTTTATGATATCTGCATTATACCTCAATAAAGACATTTTAAAAGCCAGTTATTTGATGTACAACTCATTTGGAAAAACTCCATTATAGATTTAATGAAGTTCTGACACATACATAAACATTTATGATTGTACACATTATTTCAAAAGTGAGCCTTCATAAACACAATGCATTTAAATGATTAATAAAATTGCCAAAAAAATAGGCACATCTAAAACTTGAAATGGGATTGGCCATATGCATAGTTCTGGAGGAAAAATGAGGAAGCCACAGTCACTCACATTAAGAAGCGCACAATTGCCAGGCACTGTGGTGCACGCCTATAATCCAAGTGGCTTGGAGGCTGAGGCAGGAGGATTGCGAATTCAAAGCCAGCATCAGCAAAAGTGAGGTGCTAAGCAACTCAGTGAGACCCTGTCTCTAAATAAAAAGTACAGATAAGGGCTGGGGATGTGACTCAGTGGTTGAGTGCTCCTGAGTTGAATCACTGATCACCACCTGCCAAAAAAGAAAGAAGCAAACAATTGCAGACAAGTTACCTACCAAGAGCAGTATAAGAGGATATATGTGACAAGAGGCACAGAAAAGAAATGCATAGGGAACCTGAAGAAGGAAAACTTATTTCTTTGTGAGGCATGTCACAAAGGATGATATGAGGTATGACTTGAAGCAAGTCTATGGGAGTCATATTTTGTAAGAGGAGTGATTCCTAATAATTCAAGTCAAAAATTGCATAATTCAAGACTAGTGTGTAAATTTAGCAAGCATTATTGTTCACAGGCTAAAGTGACAAGGGCAAGTGTGATAGTGTAAACAGAGTTTATAATTCATTTCTGATGCCTTTGCAGTGATGTGGTTATTGACAGATATTTTCACTGAGGAGATTGACTTTACTTTAAATTTTTACTATAAGGTGATATTTTAATAGTTTTTAGCGTTGTACTCTAATAGTCATTAGTTAAATTGTGTCTGCATTGTAAGATTTCATGAAGAACAGGACCCATAAAAGATTCTATGAGACTTTTGGAATACCTACATGCAATATGGCTAAATGCAATTCAAAGTACTATCAGAAAATATTTTAGTTTACAATCTTTTATGTCTAATTACAGGATGCTAAAAAGAAACTCCTGGTAATGTGAGAGCCATTTTCATCTCTATGAAAATGGTTTTAGTCATGTGGAAGTCAAAGAGGGATGCTGCTTTCGTGTCTCAGGCACCTAAGTTAAGTCTTAATCATTCTGAATAATGTCTGCAACCTCAGAACTGCATTAGGAAGATTTAATAGACAAAGAAAATCATATCAAGAGACCTAGTTATTTGTAAGTTAAAATTATGGCAGCAGGTGAAATGCTTCATTGATGAGTACATGCTTGCAAAAATGCCATGTTGGAATGCATCAATTTACTCCTCTTTGCTAATTGTTTTCACTCCCATGGCCCATATAGCAATAGTCAATTTTGAATTATAACAGTACTGAAGTACTTGCTATTCATGGAGTGAAACTTAGATTTTTTTTTAATCCATGCCCTTTCTTGAACTGGTTCTTTTTTTGGCTCACATGAAATTAGTCAAAACCTTTATTAGAATGTAATAAGAAATGAGGTTAGTCCATCAGCAAAAAGTGTTTATATATTATTTAGAGAAAATAGTTAAGGTTTGGTTCATGTGATTGACAGAGATAAAATATAGTTAAATCTGTGAGCTGCACAAAATTCAGGGCTTCTCAGAATGAAATCCTGAGTATCCATAATATTCTATAATGTGTTATTGGTATCTGTGCTGAAAAGTACTCAATGTTTTATAGATTGTGATTGTTGAAATATTTTGCATTGCTAAGAATGTGAGCTCATGAAAAGAACATGGGAATTGTATCACTTCTTCTTGTGTAAGATTGCTTCTGTCAGCTTTTGGCACATCAGCTGGAGGAAAACTCATTATTTCCTTAGTTTTGACTATGAACTTGGAGAAGTTACAAAAGTATGTACAAAGTAATACTTTATATAAGCACTCATTCTCTATTTATATTCTGATGCCATTAAAAATTGATTGTATCATATTTGAAATATAAACTTTATTGGTAGTGCATAATAAGACGAGTTATTCTGCCTTAAGGAACAATTTTCATAGTTTTCTGTGATCTTTTTAAACTTGTATGTGTGTTTAGAGGCAAGAACTTCAAAGATTACAATGAATAAACAAAAGTTTCCAACTAAAGATGAATATCACTGCTTTTAATTATGTTTGAGTGACTTCTATAGATATTTCCTTTAAAAAGTATGCCCTCCAAGAAAAATTGAAGGCATTCCCTCTAAAATCTGGAACAAGACAAGGATGCCCTCTCTCTCCACTTCTGTTCAACATAGTTCTCGAAACACTGGCCAGAGCAATTAGACAGACGAAATAAATTAAAGGCATCAAAATAGGAAAAGAAGAACTTAAATTATCACTATTTGCAGATGATATGATTCTATACCTAGCAGACCCAAAAGNTTCAATAGATGAATGGATAAAAAAAATGTGGCATTTATACACAATGGAGTATTACTCTGCATTAAAAAAAATGACAAAATCATAGAATTTACAGGGAAATGGATGTCATTAGAGCAGATTATGCTAAGTGAAGCTAGCCAATCCCTAAAAAACAAATGCCAAATGTCTTCTTTGATATAAGGAGAGTAACTAAGAACAGAGTAGGGTCGAAGAGCATGAGAAGAAGATTAACATTAAATAGGGATGAGAGATGGGAGGGAAAGGGAGAGAGAAGGGAAATTGCATGGAAATGGAAGGAGACCCTCAGAGTTATACAAAAGTAGATACAAGAGGAAGTGAGGGGAAAGGGAAAAACAATACAAGGGGGACAAATGAATGTCAGTAGAGGGGGCAGAGAGAGAAGAGGCGAGGGGAGGGGAGGGGAGGGGGGATAGTAGAGGATAGGAAAGGCAGCAGAACACAACAGACACTAGTATGGCAATATGTGAATCAATGGATGTGTAACTGATGTGATTCTGCAATCTGTATTTGGGGTAAAAATGGGAGCTCATAAAAAATAAAAAAAATAAAAAAAAAAGTATGCCCTCCAAATCTGTAGTATCCAAAGAATCATTATGTTAACATAATCATATAAAACACATATTAGTCACCTCAAAATAGATGTTATTCAAGCTAAAAGGAAGAGGTCAAACAAAAGCAACTGTGATTTTTGATAAGCATTTTCTTAGAGATCTGGGCAAAGTATGAGAATGTTATGTGACGCCAGTGAGAAATATCAATTTCAGTACAATTTAAACCAGAATTATGCTGAGATGTTGAACACCAGCTGCCAGAGTCAAAGTCCACCATGGACTGAACCTTGTGAAACCACCTGCTCCCCATGAACTTTGGTCCCTAGACCTTGTGTTATTTGATTCTTCATAGTGGACTAGCTATCTTGATAGCAGATGTCCAGGATTAGATATGAAACCTCAATTGAAGTGGTGTTTCACATTATAGCACGTACAAGATGCTAGGATTTGCCTGTTTGAGGGGAGCAACAAGATTCCTCTTTCGGAGCAGCTGGCATTATGGACATTCTTCCATGGAAGGAACAGATAAAATATGCATCTGCTTGAGAAGACACACCTTGCCAACACAAGAGCTCTGTAGGGATAAGGAAGTCTCCCAAGTTTGGTTTTTCAATATTTTTTTTTTTTACTGTCCACTGTATATCTTTGAAAATAGAAAGCTTGACATGGAAATTATTAAAGAAAACTTAGGTCCAATATTTTTCCTGTGTGTGTGTGTGTGTAAAATAATAATGCATTATATTGAAAATTGGAATTAAGAATAAAACAAAAATTAGTTTTATTTGGAATTACACATTCTCTTAAATGTTTCATATACAAATATCTTAAAATTGTGTAGTTGATCTTTGAGTTCAGTAAATATATAAGGTTTGTGGTGCTTTTAATGTAGATGATATTCAGGAAAGATATCTGGGTATGTATATTCCACAATGAATGTACTTATAAAGCCACTGCCAGTTTTGCAGTTTTAATTAAAAAAATATTTCAAAGGTTTGAATAGATAAAGAGGGAGAAGGCATATAAAACTACTCTAGTAATATAGGAAAGAAGATTCAAAAAGGAAAAATAAACTTACGTTCTGTAGGCAGAACCTTTATTTAATGTTGACCAATAAATTCTTGCTAATCATAATCTTTTAAAAATTTACAACTAGAAAAGATTTGAGAGATGATCTCACAGAGTATGACATTGCCATAGATGCTGATTGAGTAGCTGTGTGAATTAGAAGTGGCTTCTTAACCAGTGTTGGCTTTATTTCCCATACTATGAAAGAAAGAGGTGGGGAGGAAGGGAGAGAGAATGCACGCACCTGCAGAAGAAGGACCAGGTGCAGGGAGGAGGGAAGGAGGGAAGGAGGAAGGAAAATTACATAAGATCATCTCTTGCCAGAAAATTCTAGACTACTTCTCTATTTCACTTAGTATAATATTTGTAACTGCTCTAAAGAGATTCTGTTAGCTGTACCAAATATCTTCCATTACTTCAAAAAAATATTTAATTGTCATTTGTTTGTTCAATGATAGACAAAAAGATAAAGAAATATACATATTGACGTGGTACCCTATGATGTCTTGGTACATGTATATATTATGCAATGTTCAAACCAGGCTAAACATATATATCTCCCCAATACCCATCACTTCTTTATGGTGAAAACTTTCACCCCTACCCTCCACCACTCCTGCTACCTGAAATGTGCAGTGCATTGATATCCATAGTCACCCAACTGTGAAAAGTACCTCATAATTTCTTAATCCTTTGTATCTATAATTTAGCATCCACTAATCAGATTTCACCATCTCTCCCATCCCATCTCTCTAGCCTCTGGTAACTACCATTTTACTCTGAAATTCTATGAGATCAACTTTTATTTTATTATTATTTTTTTAAATTTCCATGAGCAAGATCTCTCAAAATTTGTCTTTTGGTGCCTGGATTATTTCATTTAACATTAATGACTTCTGAGTTCATCCATATTGTTAAAAAAATAAAATTCCTTTATTTTGAAGGTTGAATAGTATTCTATCATATCTCATATTGTCTTTATCCATTCATTTATTGATGGACACTTAGGTTGGTTCTGCATCTTGATATTGTGAATAATGTTGCAAGGACGATGGAAGTGCAGATATCTCGTTGAGATACTTGTTTGATTAACTTTGGATATATACCCAGAGGTGGAATTGCTAGATCATACGATAGTTCTGTTTCTAATTTTTTGAGGAACATCCAGACTGTTTTCATGTATCTCTTGGCTATTTGTATGTTCTCTTTTGATAAATTTCTATTTTTTCCCTATTGTCAAATTCAGGGAACTTTGATAGCATGAATTTTTGTTTGGCCTTTCTATTCTGTGCCATTACCTTATGTGTCTCCATTTATGACAATATCATGCTGTTTGATTTACTATGGACTTGTAATATAATTTATGGTCAGGCATTGTAATACTTCCAGCATTTTTCTTTCCTCTCTCAAAAATTTCTGTGGCTCTCCAGGGCTTTCATGATTCCCATCAAATTTGAAGATCATTTATTCTATTTCTCTGAAAAAAATTCACTGGAATATTTATAGGGATTTGCCGGGTTTCTGTTCTCACGACTAAAAGGCTCAGGGGTTACTCCAGTTGAACTGGGCTAACTGGGCTGCACAAAATAACCACACAAGAGACACAAATGCCTTTTTGTTTGGGGTCACTGTGACGGCTTTTCTGACATTAAGGGTCCAAAGGAAGAGAGAGAGCGAGAGCATGCGCTGACCCCTTTTATTGAGGAGAAGCTATTCGAATGAGGCAAGGGGTCAGGTTTCAGGGGGCTGAGTCTATCTTCATGATGTGTCCACTGTCAGCAGGTTGACTGACACCTGGGTAGGCCACACCCAAGGACACAGTAAGAGAAGGGGACACACACAAGGCACTTCCATGGAAGATTCTATCCTAAAAAGGGCAAGGGGTTATATTACAAAGGAACAGGTGAGCATAGCTTTACCCATGGGGCTGTAGCAAGACACACCCATGCACGAGACACCGACCCTCAAACCCAAGAAGGATGGGGAAAGCCCTGCCACATTTCTGTGATTGAGCGCCTCCTCAGCACCCAGCCAGGGAGTGTGACCCAGTCACATGTAAGGTTGGTCTCCCATAGAGATTGCATAAAATCTATAGATTACTTTGAGCAATGTGGAAACTGTAACACCATTAATTCTTTTATTTATGAGTGCAAGATATCTTTCCATTTATTTGTGTTCTTCAATTTCTGTCATCAGTATAGTTTTATATAGTTTTCAGTGCATAGGTATTTCACCTCCTTGGTTACATGTATTTCTTTTTGTTTGTTTGTTTTAATTAGTTACACATGACAGTGCAATGATCTTGGCATATCATACATTTGAATTTCTAAAGATTTTTTGTAACATATTGTAAATGGTACTGTGTTCTTGATTTATTTTCAAGATAGTTTGTTGTTATTATACAGAAACACTACCAATTTAACATTAATTTTGTATCTTGAAATTTCACTAAATTTATTAGTTAGTTCTAATTTTCTTGGTATCATCTCCAGGGATTTCAAAGTATAGAATCATGTTGTTTGCAAATAAGAGAAATTCAACTTTTTTATTTCCTATTTAGATGTCTTTAATTTGTTCTCTTACCTAATTGCTCTGGATAAGACTGCCAATACCATGCTGAATGGAAGAGGCCAGAGTAGACATCTTGTTTTGGTTTTGATTTTTAAAGGAAAGGCTCTCTTAATTTCCACCATAAACTATGATGTTTGTCATATACCATCTTTACAATGTTGAGGTATATTTCCTCTATGTTTATTTTAAGAATTTTTATTATGAAAGGATGTTGAATTTTGTCAATTTTTTCCTCCATGTGTTGAGATGATAATATGATTTTAGTCCTTCCTTCTCTTAATGTGGTGTGTCACATTTATAGATTTGCATATGTTGAACCATCCTTGCATCCCTGGGATAAATCCTACTTCATCCTGGTAATTGATCTTTCAAATGTTCAGATTAGTTTTATTTGTGGAAAGAGAAGGGAAGGTGCTCTGAAGATATTATGAACTGAGACAAACCTACATGGATATATTTGTTGTAGATATGTTAGTCAGCTTGAGATCCTCTATCTTGAGAAATTAAAAAAAGATGAAATCTTGCATTTTGTAAAGTTGACTATAAAAAATTGATCTTAAACATAAAATGACCACATTTTTGCCTTATTCTATTGTTTTTATCACCCCTCTCCTCTCCATCCTTTGTTTTTGTACAATGTACTCATTATACAAAACTTGATATCTGAACTCAGTATTTTGATGGTTTGAGCAGCATAAAGGCTTGAACCATTTCATGAAGGAAATTGAATGTGGAGAGGGATGAGTGTAAGAGTCAAAATACAGTTTACACAATTGTGTTATATGGTGACATACGTTTGAATTTCCAAACACAAATGCAAAAATAGAAAACTGAAACTTCATTTACAATTTGAGAATTATTGCAATCATTTAAATGTATTTTAAGTCCCCTGTTTTATATTATGGGTGAAAACTGATAAGTCCATTAATTTCTTCTAGCATATGTTCTAAAAAATCCACCTGGCATCCTTTCCTTTAGAGCAGTGTTTTTCAACCTGAGATCCACAAACCTGTGAAATTATATGTTCGATTTTGTGAGCAGATATGAGTGTGGAAAATGTTCACACAAAGAAGCAATATATTTTGTACTCCCCCCTTCTCCACCACCAATCTACTGATCAATATTAAATATTGTCTGTTTCATTAACATTTTAAGTTTTCTTCTTGTTTGGAAATGCCTTGTATGTATTGTAACTGTAGAGGAGAGAGAGAGACTACTTTTGTTTTCTTATTTTGAACATTTTAAGGAGGCACTGGTGGAACTTTTTAAGGACTCTGGCATTGTTTTTTTCCTATCCCCACTGTCATTGACACCTTTGGGGTAACTTCTAGATTACCCTCCAACTCCCCTCTAAGTCCCTCTGCCTTTTACATTCTTTACATTCCCACCCATGACTATCATTAGTCTTTCTCTCAGTAACTCCATCCTTGGTCTTTACTGCAGCAGCCCAGAACAATGCAGTCTCATTTTACGATTAATCTGACATCCAGGTCTGAAGTTGTATGCGATGTGTGTGTCTCCATGTGCATATATGTGCACATGTTAATGCACATGCATATCATTTCTTCTCAAATGTTTCAACAAAACTTGACAATTTTTTTCACTTTGGTAAAATCTACATAATTATTTTCATATCACATACAAGTTTGGATCATTACAAGCAGTAGATGTCCACAGTGATGACCGATTAGTTTTAAATGGATCTTGCCAGTTTGATTTAAAAAATCTGCTGCTAGCTTGACACCTGCAAAACTAAGTCTGGAGTTTCTACCTCATGCTTTCTTCTTACCTGCTGAAGGGGAGAATCAAACTGAAGGGGTCCTTTAAAGTTACTGTCTGAACAAGGTGTTGAATATAATTGATAAGCTGTTCTTACAATTACCTTTTATGAGAATAAAATGTTAGCAAGTAGTTTGTGAAACCTCCTCATTATGTGGCTTGCTCATATATAAGCTTTAAGATAGATTCTAAGCAGACTTTCCTAAGTTTTTCCTCTTCTCATTGTCCCAGGTTTTTCATTTTATCTTAAGTAGGTCTGGCTCAGTAATACAGGCTGTAATAAGTCTACACTATGCCATGATAAATTTTCTCATTAAAAAAAATTACAGCCTACATGTCTCTCTTCACAGAACGACAAAAGGAATAGAGATTTTGAACAAGAAATTTCGACCTGGAGAGCAAAGCTAGTAGGAGTGTTAATAAAAGCTCCCATTTATAGAGCTTTTGCACTTACTGTGTGTAATGCTTATTACAACCCAGTGAGTAGGATTATTATCATCTGTGTTTTATACATGATGAGATTGAGGCTGAGTGTGTTTGAATAATGTGCTTTAATTTACATCGCTAGCAGATGGAAATGACAGAAGTCCAACTTTGCAGGGTCCTATTGCAGATTCACGAAGCTGAGACAGGTAAAACAACAACAGCACAGGCAGAGAGCAGCAGCCCTTTCACTGGATTTTCATCCATAGGGCCACGTGTACACCCATTGGTTACTTCTTAGTGTTTTTATTTGCAAGACAGTTACAAGATTGATTTAAATACACTCATTTGTCTTGGATATGTTCTTGAAACCATATTTATAAATTTGCGACTCTAACCCCAACTTCAGGACTGCCCAGTTAAAAAGTCTTTTGAATAGATTGTCTTGTGAGGTTCATCTGCGGCTCCAGAGAGGGTTTCTTTTTGACATTTAGTGGCCTGAGCTAAAGATGCCCTCTGTGAAGAAATAATATAGGGTTTCATCATGCCCAAAGTCCCAATCTGGAAATATGAATCCTGTTCTTTCTTTCCTAAGCATTCTTTATCCCTCTGAGGGAATACTCAGTTCTAAAATTCTAAGACTCCAGTGCTGGCTACCTCTTTTTTTTTTTTTTTTT
>NW_026000000.1:6043836-6068807 GCF_001458135.2 Marmota marmota marmota
CCTCTTTTTTTTTTTTTTTGAGACAGATCTGAGGTATTGAGCCTGTTTTCTTATTTTCCTTTCTTTCCATTTTATAAGACTTCATTATGAAATAAAATTCATTTGCCTCTACTTTTACATTAGTGAGTGAATCTTTCAGTCTTCCTTTCTTTCCTTCAGTCAATAATACCTCAGAGAAAACTACGCTGATCAATATTTCCTCATGGCCCTGTGTCTTAGGCAGATGTCCTTCTGCAGGTTATATTGGAGGTGACCCTACTGTCTCAAAAAGGCCTTATGTATGTCTGAAGACCTCCAAAGTAGGTATAATTGTCATCAGTGTTTTGCTTATCTAAGAAGCCCTCTGGGCATATTCTCCTGGGAAATAGTGATTTTCTTTGGTTTCATCTCAGCTATAGGGCTAGTCAATTCCCAAGCCTTGCTGTGTGCTCAGGTGTGAAAGAATAGACTTGTTTGACTGAAAAAGATTGAGATGTCCCCAAGGAGCCTAAAATCCTGAAGTCCATAGTACCTTCACCACTCCCAATTATTTTCTCCTTAGACCTGTGTGCTATTTCACAGCCTCCAGGAGGAGAGACTCTGCTCTTTTCTTTTCAGATATTTGAAACATGCCTGGTGAGCTTTTAAAAATCTGGACAAGAGGAAATATTCTTTTCTCCAACATATGGAACACCCATATCTGCTCTCTGAACTTGAGAAAATCCACTGCTTCTGTCATCTTGACAAAGAAAGATAATGAGCTGATGCCAACACTGTGAGTTACAGGGAAACTTACAATTCTGCATTCCCGGTCACTCGGCACTATCTGCACAAGTGTTTAATACATACCAGGCACACCACATCATCAGCTTATTGAATCTTCACAGCAACAAAGAGAGGTAGTTGCTGTTTTTCCTACTTAATATTCATAGAAACCAGACACAGGAAAGTTAAATAACTTATTTACAATCACATAAATAATAAGAGGCAGAGCTTTGATGTAAAGCCAGTTTTTTTGGCACCAAAGTTGATGCTTTTATGTACTCTGCCTAGTATTGACAGAAAAACATTTTAGTAATCTTGAGACTATTGAAAACATTCTGAACAAGAATTATAGTTACTGAACTTTATACATAGTAGGTACTTGAAAAGATGCCTGTTTTAACAGTGCATGAATCCTAGATGTGTCCATTTCAGATATGACACTGACTTTGTAGAACTGTTGGGTCCCAGTTTCATATGAAAGCTCTACTCAGTCATCTAAATGGAATGCTGAAGACACAAGGGTTCAGCACATGTCCCTGCAGTGAAATACTCTGAATATTTACTTACATCCCTATTGTTATAACATTTTTGGGGCCTTGAAGAATTCCTTACGTTCTTGCATTTAGAAGTATGCTTTAGGGTTGTGGTTGTGGCTCGGTGGTAGGGTACTCGTCTTACATGTGTGAAGCACTGTGTTCAATCCTCAGAATCACATTAAAATAAAATAAATAGATGTATTGTGTCCATCTACAACCAAAAAGCAAAAAATTAAAAAAAGAAGTATGCTTTAAAATATTTCACATACCACTTCAGTTTTTTGCAGCAACCCAATTCATAACAATTTCTGCTATACATACTGTTAGAAATTTTATTTATTTTTTTAATTATTTTTAAAACTATCTCAAGTAAATACGGTACTGCCAAATTATGTTAAACATTTGCTCATGTATTTACACATAGGTGGTGCTTATTGTACTTTCATGTAATGCTTGTGTATTTTGAATTTAAAAATCTATTCTTTTATACTTTGAAAAGTATCAAGCACATTTTAAAATCTTTTACTTTCTCTTCCCTTTAAATTACTCCCATTTCCCTTCAATGTCAAAGTCATTTTCCCTTTGGTACTTCTGAGATCAAGACTTTACCCTTTTCATCTCATGTTTGGTGGTGAGAAACTCCAGAGCTATAAGCAGAAGCCTGAGGGCATTCCAGCTGCTTTTGTCTATAGAGTGGTGACTATGAAATCTTCAAACTAACTTTAATTCATCTGTTTTTTCTTTGTGGAAATTACCTGTCTGGCCCATTTTCTGGGCATAGAGGACCTTTACTCTAAAACATTAAATCAAAAATGAATCTAGGTATAACCAAAAGCAGCAGATACCAACTTACAGGCAGGGGATTAAAAAGCTAAAGCCACCTAATTTCCATTCTCCCCCAACCTAGATGTCAATTAAGAATACAGCTCTCTACCCATTGCTTCCTCGTTCTGCTTCAACTACAGGTTGAAGACATTGCATAGTTGGGGCAGAACTACAATTAGTGTCAGCAGGACATACTTGGAAAGGACGCCATCTGTTAAATAACTCACTGTGTGAGAAAGGAACGTTTAATGGGTTTTTGGAGGCTGACCTTTGAAAACTGAGCACTCATCAAAGAAACCCTGCCAGTTTTGTGGGATATTTTAGGGTTTGAATTGCAAACAGATTAGAATAATCGTGAAATCTGATTATATTTAAAATGTACATTCATAAGTATTACTTTACAAATATATTTTTCTACATCTTTATTGATCAATCAGAAAAAAAGGATAGATAAATATTATGCTTGTAATTTTATATACAAAACTTCCCTTTTGGATTCTTCTAGAACCATTGATATGTAATTTTTTTTCTTCATAACACTTTATGTACACTAAATATAGGATTCTGAATATATTTACTTTGGTGTCACTATTTGGGGGAGGATCTTTGATAATTTAAAGAATCAAAATCATACAAATGCAAGTACAACTATCATTTTCAGTCTCTGGTACAGTCTGAGTTCCCCATGTATTTTAAGTGAGCATAGTTGAAAAAATTAATTTTCTTTTTCAACCATATATACATTTTCTAAAAGACAAAGGTGAAAAGAACATTTTTGTCAAAACTCTGATTAAAAAATGACTATCAAAAGTAATGGAATTAGAATGATGCATGTCATGTTGGCAGCAGGAAAAAATATTTCCAATTTACATGTGTTCAATAAAAGATTTCAATTTGGCCTTTTGATATACTAGGGAATAGAACAACTTTCTAATTTTTTAATGCATTTTCATCTTTGGGTCTTTTATTGTTGTTCCATAAAATTAATTCACTCCCTGGCCATTATATTTCTTAAAATCAAATCCTCAAGTGCAGCTCCACATTTATAGGAGACAGTAAAAGCTGAGCCCAGGGTGATGCGTATGTGAATTATGTTCATCTGCATTGTTTTATGATAGGTCTTTGGAAAGCAGGAGAAGATAAGTGCCATAAAAAGGAAAATGCATTATTTTTTTAGTGGACTATGCATAAACATTGGCAGTATCAAAATAAGTGAGATAGCCATATGTGCATAATTTAAAGAGATAATGAAAATTTTCCTATATATTAAAACTGCACTTAAATGCTACAAACTGATGACATTATTTATTGCATATTTCCATCTCTACATGCACACTTTTCTTGAGCTACTCAAGAGAAATCTAAGCATAGAAGGATGAAATAAATATTGGTATTATATGACTCTGGTCTGTATTTTATTGAAAATTGTGGAATGTACTTTGATGTTAGAGTACTCCTGGATAATACAAAATTCATTCTGCATGCATGCACTTTTTTAGGGATCTTTTAAAGATTGGACTTCCTACAGTTCAACAACTATTACCTGCTTCCCCACTTCTTCTACCTCTTCTTTGTATTCAACAATGCCGTAGTTTTTTCTTTTCTTTTTTTTTGCCTTAAAATATGCATATGCATACATACATTCATACTTTTAATTAGAAAGTGGAAATGGATTAAAGAAATATCTTAATGTCCAGACACACTTCTAATTAGTAAGTGGAAATGGTTTAAAGAAATACCTTAATGTCCAGAATAACGAATTAAATTTTTCTTCCAACTAATAATCATTTGGATGAACTAAAAATCCCTTTGCAACCAAGAAATTAAAAGTCCTGGTAATGTAACAGCTTAAGACTAATTACAAGAATCTGAAATAGGAGCAGCTCAAAGAATGAAATCATCTTATTCTAAGGTTTGTATCCCTTGACCATTACCTCCTCTTTGTCTCCACCTCCAACACCTGGTAACCACCATTCTAGTCTGCTATTATAAGTTCAGCTCTCTTTATATTTCACATATAAGTGAGATCATACAGTATCTATCTTTGTTTCTAATTTATTTCTCTTAGCATAATGCCTTCCAGAAGTTTCATCCATATTTTTGCAAATAGCAAGATTTATAACCTTTACAAAGCTGAATAGTATTTTTTATACACACAAATATGCACACACACATACTCACCATATTTACTTATCCTTTCATCTGTCATTGGACATCTCATTTACACTTGGTGACTATGGTTGATGATAAGGTCCTGTAAATTGGAAATTTACTGGTAGAAGGTCTCAAGTGTTCTCATCTCTCTCTCTCTCTCTCTCTCTCTCTCTCTCTGTCTCTCTCAAAAACACATACACACACACATCACACTCAAGCGTGAGGTGATGAATGTGTTAATCAACTTGATTATGACTATCATTTAACAGTATGTACACAGATCAAGACATACCATTGTATACCTTAAATAGATTCAGTTATTTTCAATCATACCTCAGTAAAGCTGAAAGAAAATAAAGTCAGAAATCAGGCTCAAAAAGTTTGCCTCCCTTTTAGGAATTTAGAGCTTAGAGTTTTATTTATTTATTTTCATAATACTTTTCATTTTCGTAATTGGCTGAATGGTGCTTAAATATGATACTCTACCTTAGTGGAAGGTTTTAAAAATTCTCTGAGTATCAAAAGAAAATCCTGAAAAAAGATGTTGAAACAAAAGGAAAGAAAGGGGGAAATAAAAACAACCTCACTGCCACTAGGAGATTGGTTTAAACATAAGGAATTGTCATCTCAGCCACATTTATTTAGTACAAACATTTCATACATTTATTTATTATGAACTCATAATTTTTATTTATTTAAAAATTCTGATTCTTACCTGTTGGGCATGGACCTCATGAGTTGGTTCTTGTGTTTCCTTTCTTTCATATATCCTTTATCAGCCATAAAGGCATTTCTTCTAGAAGAACTGTTATCTGTTGGGGACAGGTGGGTGATCATGTTTAATGGTGGAAGAATGTATATTTTTTATGTTAATTCTTAACATGTATCTTTTAAACTGGTTAGGGCTGGAGTAAACAGTTACATGTCTGATGCTGTGGCTGGATCTCTTCCTTTCATAAGGAAGAGAGAATCACCATGAGGCTGTATCAGAGGAGAGGAAAGGAGAAGGGAGGCTAATAACTGAGAGAGAGATGGAAAGACCCATTTGTTGTTTTTCCCAAATTCCCAACCAATACTACTTTTTCTACATCTGAGATCAATTACTTCAAGGTCAGTTTCAACTTGAAGGATTAAAAGCTTATTATTATCTAACTACTTTGCAAAAAAATAACTTCAGATTCATATTTTTAATATTGCCTTCTCCCTTCTAATTGATGCACTAGGTAGCAAGTGCTTTCTAAATTCCATTAATTACCAGGCACATTGCCGGTGCTGGAAAATCCCCATCTGTCTTTGTTTCTATAGTCACTTTTAAACATTATACAATCTCTGCATGATTTGATAGGATATCTTTTGTTTCTGCATAGGGTTTGGGTAATGTTTTTTATTATCATTATATGGTGATATGTCTTATATGACACATCAGTGCTTTCTTTTCTCCCTCTCTTCTCTTTTTCCTTTCCTCGTTTTTGTTCCAAAATTGTCAGCACGAATCCATTCAATTTCTGATTTTGACTTGATTTAGTAGAAACAACAAAATAACATCTACGATATAAACTGACTCACACTTGAGATTGCTCCTATTATGTAGTGTGTCTATCCATGAGTTTTTGTATTACTCATCAGTGAGTGGTGGGCTTTCTTTTCTTTGCTGTTCATGGCCTGAGCCATGGCTTTACATCCACCTGCTATTCTGCAGAATTTTTTGTTCATGAGGGAATGAATTTCAGAGACAAATTGAGGATAGAGAAAGAACCAGGGAAAACGATGCACTTTACAGTATATCAGAATACAAGCATTAGCTTTTTGCTTATGTCCACTTAACTATTAAAAGCACTGTGTAAGATCATTTGCAGCAGGGTTTTTCTCTTGCATTTTTTCCCAATTCTCTTGACATATGTGATTGCTCCCTTGGGAAAGGCACTAAACTTTGTTGAAATATAGTTTCCTCAATTATAATACATTCACAGTTTCCTATATGACCCATGATCTAGCTCTCTGAAGTTTTATGTTTCATTTATTTTTGAGGGTTGTTTTTTTTTTCCTTTTGATCTAAACCTCCTTGTCCTCAAACTTTTTTCATCTTTGCAAATCCAGGTGTTTAATCATATAGGTGAAATAGAAGTAGGATGGAGGGGCTGGGATTGTGGCTCAGCGGCACGGTGCTTGCCTAGCATGTGCCAGGCACGAGGTTTGATTCTCAGCACCACATACAATAAATAAATAAAATTTTAAATTTCATCAACAATTAATTAAAAAATATTTTTAAAAAAGAAGTAGGATGGGGAAAGTCATGAGGCAAACAACCTGAATAAGAAATATTGTAAGAAGAGCGGTTGTAAAGAAGTTTTGAAGTCTTGTCCTCACTTTTTCATCCTCTGGTTGCCTCTGCCAGTAGATGTGCATTTCACATACGTACATTCACCCAGAAGATGTCATTAATATCCTCCAAAGACCCCACAGACTTTTGTCAGGCCCTCAGGTCCAGTCACGAGCCAGGCACTGAGTCAGGAGTGCTAGTCTAGGACACACACGAGCAAGAGCAGTGGCATTTCTCAAATTGAGCAATGTACAAGCTGTTATGGGAACACATAGGAGACACAGAGATATCAGAATACCAGTAGTGTGAATACTCCGTTCTTTAAATCTCTCCTGTTACGCTTCTTATATTTTTCAGCCTATCCTTGTCCCCATTAATCCTATGTTGAAGCCTAGTGCACAAGAGTGAGATTTAGAGTCAGAGATCATGAAATGGACATCCAACTCCTTTCTCCAAATTTGCTTGTGGCCCCAGGAAGCCATTTAACCTCTTTATCCAATTTTCTTATTTATAAAATAGAGATCATAATAGCACTGCCTAGCTTGAAGGATTATGAGGGCTAAAGAAAAGGGTGTGTGTGTGTGTGTGTGTGTGTGTGTGTATTTCTACATATGGAATAATATAATAATATATTATATGCTTTTCATCATATATGATAAGTAAGTATATATAGTGTTTACTATAGCTCTTGGCACATGATAAGCGCTTGATAAATATTCATATAATTACCTCTACTTTTTGTCTCTAAATATTTTAAGAAGACATTGGCTCCATCTATAATCCTTGAGAGGTTTCTATCTGAAATATTTATTCTTCTCAACCATCCATCCTTTTGGCTGTAAACTCCATGATAGTGGGGACATTTCTTTGTGTGTGTGTGTGTGTGTGTGTGTGTGTGTGTGTGTCTATTTCTAATTACATTTTTAAGTCCTAATAAAGTTCTGACACAAATAAATATCAGGTGAAAAAAAAGAAGCAGAAGTTAATTTCCATTGTCAAAAACAACAATGATCATGTCAGCCACATGTCAGTAAACAGAAAGAAATTTCTTAAATTTATTAAAATGAGATACAGATGATAGAGTTAAAACCAAGTCATTATTGTTTTTCTTCAGTGTTTCCTGGCACTAATCCACCTGTTGTCCTAGAGCCCATCTATAAAAAGATCCTCAACTTCTAGAGAACATGTGAGCAGAACACATTCTATATGGAGAATGTACAGTATTCTCTATATATTTTAGAGAGTTTATTTAGCTTAATTTAAACATATGTATTAAGAAATATCTTATTGATGTATTCTCGGTGGAATCCAGTTTAAGGAGGAGAGATCATCACTGCAGAGTGAAGACTGGCAGGGAAGTATTGAGGGGAAAATTTCACATTTTACTTAATTTGATGATATTTTTGTTGCTATATTGTTCAGCCAGCATGTACTATTTGGGGAATTAAAATATGACTTAGGAAAACTGCAACCATTATAAATATGGGTTTGCTTAAATCTTCTCTTGCCTTCTTTTCAGTTATAGTTTTTGGACCCAACAAAATGTATTTTCTTTAAAACTGTGCAGTTCTTTCTATAAGAAAGTTGTCAACAAAGTTTTGCTTAAGTTATTTTTTACCTCTTGGAACATTCCTTTTCATTATTCCTTCTACCCTTAAGAAATTTTATATATAGAATTATGGAACTTGTGACTTATATAATGAGGCAGTGTGGCTTTAGGACAATTGAAGAAGTAATACCTGTCTTTTAGAAATGGTTTAACAGGGGTCCTTTTATTAAAGAGAAAATTGTTCTAATTAGTTATACATGACAGTAGAATGCATTTTGACACATTTTTCAGAAATGAAGCACAACTTCTCATTCCTCTGGCTGTACATGGTTCAGTCATCCTGGTAGTGTAATCATACATGTATATAGGGTAATAATGTCCATCTCATTCCACCATTCTTCCCACCCCCGCATTTCCTTCCCTCCTCTCACTCCCTTCTGCTCAGTCCAAAGTTCCTCCATTCTTCCCTATTCCACCCCTATTATGGATCAGCATCCACATATCAAAGAAAACATTTAGCCTTTGTTTTCTGGGGTTTGGATTATTTCTCTTAGCATAATATTCTCCAGTTCCATCCATTTACCTGCAAATGCTATAATTTTATTCTTTAAGGCTGAGTAATATTCCATTGTGTATATATACCACATTTTCTTTATCCATTCATCAGTTGAAGGGCATCTAGGTTGGTTTCATAGTTTAGCTATTGTGAATTAGGTTGCTCTAAACATTGATGTGGCTGTGTCACTGTAGTAAGCTGATTTTAAGTCCTTTGGGTATAAACCACAGAGTGGGATAGCTGGGTCAAATGGTGGTTCCATTCGTTTTCTGAGCAATTTCCATACTGCTTTCCTTTAAAAAATTCCTTCTCACTCCACCCTAATCAAGTCATGTTCACAAACCATCTTACAAAAGACAGGTCTGAGGAGGCAAAGAAATGCAATTTTTACCAATAAGGAACATCTGTTTCTTTTCATAATTTCCAATGTTCATTCACTTGAGCCCTCTGAGGCCCCTTTCTTCAGCCTTTTCTACATGCCCTGTATTCTTAAAGAGCCCCTCCCCCATAGTATACTGTGACTTTGAGTCTGTCTTTTGGTAGAAATATTTCCCACACTCCTTCATATACTGATGAAAATACTGTTCTGGCTAGAATTTAAGCAGAGTCTAAAAAAAAAAGAAAGTATGAGAGGATCCCTGAATTATCAGCATATTAAGGATCATTTAGAATATATTGAAAGGTGGACATGACACACACAGGCAATGACAGCCCCTGAGTTACCCCATAATCTCCAAAGGGCTTAGCAAATGTTTCCTTCCCAAGCCAGAGAACAAATATCTTCAACTCTGCAGGCTTCATAGTCTGGGGTAACTATTCAGCTTTGCCATAGAGCTCAAAACAGCCATAGATAATACATAAATGAACAATCATGACTGTGTCCTAATAAACTTTACAAGAAGGTGATCTACAATATTTTAAGAGCAAAAGGACACAGTGCTGGTCAAGATGAGTATATCAGAATTAGGTAGACTAAGTAGCTCTTATCCAGGGAATGGACCACACTTCCATCCCTTTTATTTTTCCTTCCAAAATAGACATGCCTGTTCTCTGCTTAACCCAGCACACATAAAAATCTACAGAAACCGTCAGGAGACTTCGCATAATCTTTAAAAGTCCATGACCTTTGCACCCCAACCTTTGCAGTGATAGAACCTATCAGTGTTGGGAGAGGTGTAAATTCCAATTCTTTATGCTGAAATGTGTTCCCCGTTGTTATCCACTAAGACTTGCAACCAGTGTCTGGTTTTAAAGACAAACTCCAGAGTTCCTGAAGACACAGTAATAACGAGTGCTCTGGAAAGAAAATGCCAGGGGCTCTGTGGTCGTGGTGCTGAAACAAGCCTTTCCAATCTCCAGAGACTTCTGGCCTCTGCCTGTCTGTTCAGTTCCTCTTGTTGGTATTTGTTAACTCAGATGTTCCATGTCTCCCATACCTGGTTCAAGCATGCAAATCTGTTCTGTCAGTGTTGGACAGTTCTTTCATTACTATCATGTGTGACATTTAGAATGTGGACTGCCCAGAGAAAAATGTGACATGATTACTTTGTGTTCCTAAAGGGCTAGTAGATAGACCACTGTCTGTGTAGGCATGCCCAACAGCCTTAAGTGAAATTGCATAAAGACCCTTTCCCTGTACGTGTGTGCCTGCAGAGGCTTCCAGTTCTTGTGTCTAGAATTCCTTGGCTGTGCCGCATAGATCTGAATTAGACAGATCGGCTGCTGTTCGTGAGCCTGTGAATATTTTGCCAGAAATTTACACATGCTTTTATTTTCCCCTTCAACTATTTAACTTTGCAAAAATATGTGTCAGTAATCAGAAGGCTAACTGGAGAATCAGAGATGGATGATCCCATAAAACATTTCTCCCTTCCCCTCACAATGATAAACTACTTCCTTTCCTCTGCTTTGTTGTCTTATCTAAAGCCTAAGGACACAATTATTTCCCACGACATACACTTTTCAGGCATCACCAAGCTCAGTTTTTCCAAGGACTCATTTGCTTCTTTTGGAAATAGATTTCTTCAAAGAGAACTAACATGGACTCTGTTTAGCTACCACATGTAATTCCCAGTCCTGCTACTTTCCATCACTGGTTAAAGTCGTATGTTTTGCAGATTAATTCCATTTCTAATTATATTTATCTTTAATTCCTCATGTTGTCCCCATCTTATGAAATCCCACACATTAACCTTGTATAGGGATAATATTGCTACTCAGCTTTTTCACAACTTCTGTGTCCCCTAGTTTGTGCTTAGTTATCATCTCTCACCTTCCCACTTTTTGCCCTTTTGCAAGGAACAATATTGAGGACCAGTAGAATCTATATCATAAAGATGAAGAGGTACAATTGCCACTACTACTAATAATTCTTTAGCTCTCATGGACCATACACTATGAGAAAGACACTCTTCTAAATGCTTTACATAGCAGAAATAATGTATGCTCACAGCGTACTATGTGTATATCACATGGTTATTATTACCATTATTGCACTCACTTTTAAAATAAAGAAACTGGGATTCATAAAACTTACATTCTCTCAGGTGACCTGTAGTTTTAGAGCTATGAGATGTGGTCCTTACCCTTAGGAATCTTATATATTAATAGAATAGTGAAATCAGGAACGCTTAAAAATTAATTTCCATGCTGAGCAGAGTGTGATAAATGTCAAACAGTAGTTCAAGACAGGTGGTTGGAAGAATGCTGGGAATGCACTGGGACTGGGGAATCAGGTGAGTCTTCAAGGAAGAGGTAGGTTGCATTGGCTCCTAAGCAGATGGATGTAGGGGACAGTCTTAAACTGAACGTATAGTACAAGCAAAGGTAGAGACATGCACTTGTGTTTGAGAAGAGTGGGGAATTTCATTTGCTGTGAAGAATGGGTATGCTCAGAAAAGCAATGGCAAATGTAATGTCAAATCTTGAATCAAAGCAATTTGAATTTTGAAGTATGTTTGAAGTGAAGAGCCCTTGCAGAGTTTAAGAAAAGGGAGTGACAGATAAACCTGCATATCATTGAGGTTTCTTTGGCAGTAGTAGGACACTCTATTGTTTAATTCTGCTCCTGATGGCATTCACTTTTCTTTTTCTTTTACCGAATTATGCTCTACTGTGGGTATCTTGCAACATTCTCTCTAAATTGTCTACATTCTATCAAAAAACACACAACAATCATAAGGAGAAGGAAAGGAGTAAGAGCATATTAGCTGCGGTGGTCAGTTCTTCCTGTTGGTGATTTTGAACAGAGAACTAAGTGAATGTCCAGAGCTAGCCAGGTGGAAAATTTGTGTCTGTGTATATGTGTGTATGTGTGTGGGGGGCATTTTAGTCAAAAGGAAGTATAAATACCCCAAAGGAGAGAAAGCTTGATTAATCTGAGGACCTAAAAGATGGTTGTAGTTATTGGAGCCGAGGAGGTGAAGGTTCAAGTGATAAGAGATTAAAAACCAGGGTAGCATGGTAAGTGCTTTGGTTCTCATTTTCAGTGTGGTAAAAGAGACAATGGAATGATTCCAGCAGGAAGAATAATGCTTTAGTTTCTTTTGACATTCTCTTTGATTAATCTGTGGAGATGTGTCTTATTTAAGACCTCAGGAATACGGAGAAAGTGAAATCAAAAGAAGTCTTGTTGGACTTGGAGGTGGCTTGAAGAGGTGCATGATGATGGCTAGTGGTTGGATTAGAGAGAAATTTTTAACCATGGTCTGGCTATGGGGTGTCAGGGAAAGGGGTTGGGGGTGGTAAGATTTGGGGTCTGGTGTAAATGCTAGGTACCATTTTTTGAGGAAGGGAGGATAAGGGCAGGATTAGTTTAGATGTGGATTAGATGTGGTAATTGTGAAGTGCCTGTTAGTCATTTAAGTGTTTCTACTAATGAGGCCATTGAATATGAGTCTGGAGGTCAGGGTTGCAGAGATAAATCTGTGAAGGTGATGACACAATACTTAGATTTCCTTTGGAATGCTGGACAAAAGAAAGCATGCCATTTCAGGAATCTTTACAATAGTTCTGCTGTAATTCACCTGTTTCAATAGCGGCAGGAAACTAGAACTTGTCAATTTCATAATGACCTTGTATATATATTTAGTATTAAGAGCCATCTTTTGGCAATCCTGTAAAGTACACTTTACTTTTCTGCTGTTTTCTGGGCAAGAATTCACTCACTTCTTGTGTTCTACTTATGAACATCAATTTCCTTAATTAAAAGTATTCTTTGGTCATGCACAATTTGTCATTTCTAGTTTGATAGAGATCAACTGAGGCATAGCATACCACATTCTAAGAGAGTTTTTTTTTCCTAGATGAAATTACTAAATCATGAGCTGTAGAAACCTGACAATGACTCAGGAAATGTGACATTGGGCCAAATTTTGCTCTTCTCCTACGGAGAAATATCAGAATGAATGGGCAAGAAAATGTCTTCATTCATTTTGTATTTTGAAAATATTTTAAAGATGAAATTATGTATTTTTAATATGTAAAAATAAGAATGACTATGTATAAGATGAATTTAGTTTGCTGAATAAATTTGTTTTTGACAAGATAACCAGTTTCCTGTTCTATACAGTCAACAAAATAAATTATATTTTAAAAGAGAACATAATATGCTGAGTCTTCTGGAGGGTCACTATCCTCATTCCAAATTAGCCCTGTAACAACAACAACAAGAAAAGTTTAGGACCTTTGAATTTTGTGAAAAGTAACCTAGTTTCTTCCACATTCTTCTGGCTAATATTCCTCTTGGTGATTTTTTTATGGTTAGCACTGTCAAAGAAAAATTGCACAGGGCAGAATTAAACAGGCAGGGAAGACTTTATTCAAGATTATGTCAATAGGGGAGCAGGTCAAACTCTATTCCATTGACATAAAAGGGATAGGAGTTATAATCAGGGAACAAGTTAATGGAAATGGAGTGGAGGACCTTAGGGGGAAGTTTGGTCAATAAGATTAAGCCATCTGTGTTTACTAATTGGCAGAGGTGGGGGTGATTTCTTTCTTGATGATTTTCAAAGTCAGGACTCCCAGGTACTTGAGAAAGATTTCTGGGTTATAAAACTGGCCAGCGTCTGGAAGGAGATTTACATCTCAGAGGGATAGAGAATGTTCTCAGATAAGGGAGGCCAGAGCATAAGAACCAGGGAGGAACTTGTCTAAAATCTAGGCCAGCTGAGGGAAACTTCAAGTTGTATCAGTTAGCACATCATAAGCTCTGCACCCATGAGATGTAGATATTCTCAATCATTTATAAAGAGGGCAAATTCAGAACCCATAGACATGTTTTATTTGGGAGAAAGAATAAGAAGAGCTGTTTTAGCTAGTAATTTTTATCCATATAATTTACTAAAGTGGGTTTTTAGCCCTTAAATTGCTTACAGCTATTTGCTAGAATTGGAGGTCTTTTTGTCTAGGACAATAGCCCTTGGGTTTGGAGAGTCCTCTACACCCCCAAGCAAGATAGACTCCTATGACCTCGGCAGTTTCTAGCAGGTTTAGCTTTAAACTCCTGTTACTTGCATATACAGGCTCTAGGGTTCAGAGAGTTCCCACAGAGGCAAAGCATGGAGAAAGAAGGAAAGTCAGATTTTTTTTTAAGTCTTAGTATACTGTATTTACTAGCTGAAATATATTTTATTATAATGTATTTTATTAGTGAGCTGCATGACCTTTCTTTGCTTCAGTTTCTGAGATATTGTTTTTTCTACATTCTATAAAATTGGTATGATGATAATAATATTTATTCTTTAGAGTTATTTTGAGGTTAAATGAGATCATGCTTATAAAAATTGGACTGCCTAGTTTATAGTAAAAACTCTAAAAATAATTTTTATTGCTGTTATTTCTTGGTGCATCTCCTCTGTCTCTCCACTAGATTTAATCTCCTTTAAAAACAGGAGCTGAATATTTCCATCTTTGGATCTCTAGTGGTTAATGAAGTTCATCATACACATTCTTTGACTGAATAACAAACTTGTGAGCATTGCTGGCACTTCTTGGAACATGTTTTATAAGCTAGAATCCCCCAAATAAGATTGTTTGTCAGTATTACATATAAATTCATAACAGGCCAGACCCAGGCCAGACCCAAGAGAGAGAATGAATAATTCAGTGTTTTTAAAGCAGAGGTTTAAGGCAGGGGGATGTAGCACCTGAGGCTTGAGAATTATAACAGGAGCCTTGTAAGATATGCTGTTTTGGACTTTATTATCTGGTTGATGGAGGCCACCTGGGGTATGAGCCAGAGTCTGGGGACATACCAAGATGTTTGGCATAGCAATGGACACACAGTAGTATCTCACAAGATAGCATTTGAGTGAATAGGATGTAAATTAATCACTAAAAAGAATTAAGAACAAAATAGATCCCTATGTGCTAATATGGAAAGATGTCCAAAGACATGCTAAGGACCAAAACAATTATCCACCAATATGTGTTTTATATTTCATGTGTGGAAAAATTTATGTAAGTATATGCATGGGAGTGGGTGATGATGGTGGGTAGATAGGTGTAAAAATATCTAGAAAAATTAAAATGAAGCCTTTTAATGGTAATTATCTCTTAGGATTGAATCACAGAGTTGAGGCATTTGCTTTTGATGTTTTACATAATTTGCATTATTTGAATTACTTATCAAATTGCATGAATCATTTTTGTGGTGGTCCTGATAATAGCAGAATAGAGAAACTCTCTAAGTAATTCAGAGGTTTAGCTATGTTTGAGACATCTTTGAAATGTAGCCTACTCAATTATGGTTTAATTTTCATTCTGTTTTGATATGATTAGAGCCAAGACTAAGAGAGGGTGAGAAAATTATATACCTTAATCTTTATACAGATGTCACATTATTTCCTATAATCACCACATTATTTATAGTCAATACTTCACTAAACATAATATGACATCCTAGAATTTTCTGTATTGTGCTATGAATTTGATCAATTGTAACTCCATTGCCAAACAACGAAAAGTAGTTCAAATATTTACATTGACATCTTTGCAGATTTGGTAACCTATCCTGTGAAGAAAATTGGCATTATTTAAAGTTGAACTTTAATAGTAGATAATTGTATATGTCAAACTCAGGATCAATATCAAGGTTTAATAATATTACAGAGTCCTCAGTCTTGTTCTTTAAATATTTCAAGCATTAAGACAATGCTTCCTACTACAGATAAGAAAAGGCATGTTAACATCAAGGAGCATTAAAAATGAGAGAACATTAATTCTACAGATTTTCTGCTTGTTCTGTGTTACTCTATTGTGTTAAGTATGAGTTATAGAAAAGACAAGGGAACAGTTATGTCCTAAAGAATTCATGATCTGGAATGGAAAACCTATAAGTCAGACTTAAGATTATAGAGGACCAAAATGCTATGAGATCACAGGAAGAGAGACTTGATATGAACACTGCCAAACATAGTACAGTTTCATAAAACAAGCACAATTAAGGAATGATGTCCACAGAGAATAAACTGTGTCTATAAACCCAGTGGTATAGAAAACCAATTCTGGCTTGATGGAAATCCATGGTTTGATATTGTTTATACTCAGCATAGTGGTTGGGAAAGAACAGATATTTGGCCAAAGTTTTAAGAGCCATGGGACTACTAAAAAAACTTATATTTTCCCTGTTAGCAGTGAGCAACTACTGGGGAATTTTAATTAGATAATATGCATCTACTCTATTTAGTCCTATAATGTAGGCTAGATTAAAGGTGGAGATTTGAAGAGACAAAAGGGCCAGTTGAATCCCTCAAAAAATCGGAAATGATGAAAGCCCTGAGTCACTATGAGGCGAAAGAAAAGGAAACATTAAGGAGATAGTCAAGAGCATGAATTAGCAGGATTTGTTACCTGATTTAAGATGAATAAAGCAGGAAGTCAAAGTTGTCTCCACTATGTGGCTCAGTGACTGGACAGATTCACATTATTTGGTCATGGATGAGAACTGAAAACATTAGAGTTAGGTTTCTATAACATATAGTGTAACATGGAAAAGAGGAGATGGGCTTACATTAATTTTCCCAGAACCATTATTAAAGACAATGTGATCTCCTCAAAGCATATTCTTAGCACCTTTGTTCAGAATGAACTGGCTTCCCCAATCAATTCCCCATGATTGAGGAAGCAGTTGATAAACCAACCTTTAAAACTAATTGAAGAAGACTTTTTTTGTTGTTTTATTTTTTAATCTGTTTGGAAAAAAAAAAAAGATTCCTGAAGACCGGATCTAGATTATGGGGATTTACAGATAATCTCTTTAGGAATCTTCGATTGGAATGACAGCTTCAATCTTATTTTTTGTTTTTGTTGTTGTTGTTGTTATATTCTTTGTTCATTTTGCACAAAGCTCAGGTGCTCTAGTATGTGATGGGTATCCCACAAGGATAGCATGAATAATCCAGAATTAGCAGGGATTAGAATGAGGATTCAGCATCTTTATTTACAAATATATCAAGATGTTTGGAGGACACATAAAATTCGGTGGGCTGAATCTGAATGCTTATTATTCCTACTTCTTGAAACCTTGTTAAACTCTGTATGTAGAGTAAAAATTACTAAAAGAATGGGAAAACATTACAACACCAACAAAATTTTGGAAGCTGAAAAACAAGAATGAGTTTTAATGGAGAAGTAGAGACTTCAGATGAAGATAAATCTGCCACACCAGCCATAAGGCACAGTATCAGAGGAAACAAGTAGTCCTGTAAATAGAGAATGGCTGAGACTGAATGGGGTGTTTACCTTAAAGTTATAAGGATATTAGAAACATTTCAAATAACTTATCATTGCACCTTCAAACAGTATGACGTCAGCATAAAGACAGACTTATGAACAGAAATAGGGAGCTTTGAAGTGAACCCACACATATGCAGCCAACTGATTTTGAACAGAGGTGCTAAGACCATGCTTTGGGGAGATGACATTGTCTTCAATAGATGGTTCTGGGAAAACTAAATACCCACATGCATAAGAATCAAACTAGACTCTTATCTCTCATATTATGTGAAAGTCAAATAAAAATGAATTAAAGGCTTTAATATAAGACCACCATTATGAAGCTACTAGGAAAAAAGGAGAAATACTTCACAAAATTGAATGATCAAGGACATTTTGAATAAGACCATGAGAACACAGGAAACAAAAGCAAAAGTAGACGAAGGTGATTGCATAGAAATACAAAGCTTCTGCACCGCAAAGGAAATGGTCAATGGAGTGAAGAGACATCCTACAGAATGACAGAAAGTTTTTGCAAAAGACATTTTGTGACTATGTCTGCCTAGGTGAAATGCAAATAAAAAAAGATGTTCCTGGAACTACACTTGAGAAAGAGCATAACAGTCTGTGTTTTTCCATTTGGTTGTCTGTGAGCCTTGAGGTCACTAGAGAATTGCCCAAGAGCACTAGTCACCTAACTTGGATGCTTTGTGGCAATTATAACCTCAAAGATCCAGTGAAAGGGTGATATTGCAAACCTTAATTCACAGGAACCCAAAATGTGTATGTAGGAGAGTGGGGCATGTGTTTTCTTTTTATTTGAATTGGCACAGACCTTGTAAAAGTTTCACATTTTATGAATGTATTGATGATGGTGGCTGATGCATCAGAATCTCCCAAGGTGAGACTTGATGTATAATTTTTATAAACTCCATATTTTATTTTAAATACCCAAGTCAGAGTGAGAACAACTTTCCTAAACAATCTGGAAAATTGTTTTGTTTTCTGCCCCACTTTGTTGAGTATATAGATATAAAAGATCATGAGAATAGGATAAGGGGAAGGCAGTAATTAAGTCAATCTAACATTGAAAATCTATGCTGGCAAATAGCTGCTTTAGAAAATGTGTTCCTTAACTGGGTAGATTAAACTACAGTAAACAAAAAATAAACAATGGGTTGGCTGAATTGGAATTTTTTCTTAAGCTAAGACCATTACTATCAAAAAGTGACCATGTGGCTTGTATTGTTCCTAGGGTTGCTATTCTTGGCATGGAAGTGGGAAATTATCCACAGAGTACTCACATCAAACAGACTGTAGTTAAAGTTTCACATTATTACACTGAGAGCCCTATATATGTTTTACTTTTCTTCTCTTCAAGCACATATTGCTCTTATCTGCACATCCCATTATACTCACCTCACCTATTTTGAGGACAGAACCCTACAAGCTTGAGAGCCTTTAATTTCCATCAAGATTTATATATATCTCTCCCTTGTGTATTTACATGTCAACTTTGGCGAGTCAACTCTCTTCTCTTGTTTTTATTCCTTGGTTTCTCCTTCTTCTGGACTTATGCTATTTCTGGAAAATACTACTTTATTATTATTGTCTTCTTTGAGTGCATAACTCCTGGGAGGGAAGGAGAGGTCAAGCTCATTGTTCTGTGTAACTTGTATCTAAGGGATTTAAAAGGGATAGTTGTAATCTTGTTCCTGTGTTAAATAGATCGTGGGTGGACTGTTCCAAAACTTAGTTGACTTGAATTTGCGTCAGTGAATTGTAAGCACCTGCTTAGGATTGGTATTGATATACTGAATGCTACAGACTGTTTCTTTAACTATATCTGACCTATGTAGCATCCCTGATTTTGGAATATTGGTGCAACATGACGCTCCTGTGCTTGGTAAGGACTTCTTAGCAATTAGCAATGGCTTTACAATATGGTCTAAAATTTAAAAACATTCCAGAGTCAATCGAGTCAATCTGTCTTCTGCTGAGGAAGTCCGTACAGTGGAATTCCAGATTTAAAAAATAGCATTGCACAAAAGACCCTGCCATTTGTAGGGGTCGTGATTTGAAATCATGAATTCTTTAAATTCTAAAAGAATAGGACATTTTGGGAGCCTGTCAAGAAATTATTGTCCTGTGGCCTAAAGTGATGATTCTGGTTTTCTACTGGACTGCTGATATGCTGGCTGAAAGTTGTTATCCTTAAGTGTGAAGTTATTCTCTTCCCAGTGAAATAAGCCTGGTGCATCATTATTTCAAATTAGAAAAATCATTCTGTCCTTTGCCACTAACACATTATCTCTTTTTCACCTAGGATTTAAATGTTTGCAAATGAATTTCCTTCCAACATAGCCTGGTTTTATCTTGTTTGATTTCTGCTTTGGACTCAAGAGTCTCCTTTCTACAGAGTTCACCATGAACATAAAGGCAGTATTAGAGAGGATGGAATAGCTGCTCTTCCAAAGAAGCCATGCCTTGAAGATATGCCTATTTTAAATAAAAAGGCAAAGTGAAGTAAAATCCAAGTGTCTTGTAGCCCCTATACTTTACTATAAAGGAAGCTCTTTGTTAGACCCATTTCTGAACTTAGAGCTTTAGTGTAAAAGTTCTTGGCCATGGTTGACCACTGGAATCACTTGGAGAACCTTAGGGATTATGGGGGTCCCGGCTCTAGAGGTCTAACAATCTATTTGGGAGTAGGACTCTGAAGTTCTCTCTGGTGGTATTAATGAACAGTCAAGGTTAGAAGCTGCATGGCTTTTCTACCTGTGGTTTCCCATTCCATAGATGATTAGAAGCAGATATCAGCCTGCATGCTGAGAACAAGGAGAGACTATATCCTCAGGTAGTTCTCCTGCGAAAAATGGTTCCAACCTAAAATTGTTCTCCCTTCTGTATTTCCTCACCATTTGTTTAATTCCATTTTTTGAATAATTCATACATTCACTCAAAAATATTTGAAAAGCAACCACATTCCATCTGAACTCATACTGACTTGGTGTTGCTTCCATGTTGAAATCCTGTCAGTGGGTCCTCCCATGATGGCTAAAGTCAAGCAGGTATGTCATCACCCATGGTTACCTTTGTATCTCTCAAGCCTCAGGTCCTACTACTTGCTGCCTAAACTTAGGCTCTGCTAATGCTGAGAATATCATCATTCTCTGGCTGACTATGGTATTTCATATTTCTGAGCCCTTGCCCTTCCTTTCTTCTCTCCCAACAGCTACCTTTTCATCTAGCTAGTTCCTGTGCACCCATCAAGGCTCAAATTAGTTGCTATATTCTCTAGGAGTTATTCTCTGAACTCCCATGCTATTAAGGCTTTTATGCTGTACAATACCTCCCACAAGCACTTCTGTGTTATTTAAATGGTCTGATTCCATGGTCTAAACTCTATCTCTTGAAAGCATGTCTTACTTCTCTGTGTGTACCTAGTACCTAAATTATTTACTTGATTGTTTTTTGATATGAACTGATTTGGGTTATGGCATATTGAGGCACTTTGAAGTGACACTGAAGGTTGAGGTAAGTCAGAACTAACATTTTTTGCATCAAGGAAAGAAACGAGAGAACTCAAAAAAGGTCAGTGGTGGAGAGTAGCCTCGTAAGACTGTGTCACCTGCCTGCCTCAGTTACTACCAGGGCATACCATACTACCATACTTTGGCTTAGAACAAAAATGAATGTCAATAATGAACCCAGATCAATCAAAGAATATTGGATATGCTCTATAGATATTACTAAAAGTTTAAAATGAGCATAACAGCCTAAATGAATTTCAACTAAATCTGTGAAAATAGGAATAGGAGTTTTATGGAAGTTTTGCTTAAGAGGGAGAGATACATCATTTCATAATGATGCAAGGTATATTATACCTTATCATACTATAGCCTTCATTTCACTTTTTACATTGCATTTATGGCCAGAATAAGTCTTTTGTCACAGCCATATAAAATGATATTGCTAGGTCAGATCCATTATGTAGTCTCAAACAAAACTGCTACCAATTTACCTCAAAACCATATTCCCATAAAACCAGGTAGGGGGATAGAATAAAATGAAAAACTGACTCTTGGTGAGATTTATTTTTAAAGGGGTTCCTTGTGAATTTCTCCTCTAAATACAAAACAACCCAGGCTTGAACATAATTAAATTAGTTCCCATATTTATGCTTAAAAACTCTTAATATGTCACACCTATAAGAAGTACCTTTATATTCCATTTCAAGCTTTCAGGGAATAAAATAATCCAGGTATGTGCTTAGCATTATGGCTGCCACATAGCTAGAATTCTGCAGATGTTAAAATAAATAATTACTTTTTAGTTTTAATCCCTTATCTGAAAAGTGGAGATAATAATATGAGCCTTTTAGTATCCAAAGAGCTTCTTATAATGACTAAGTGTGTGTATATGTGTGTGCATGTATTCTTTGAAAATTATAAAGTATTTGTTAGTAATACTAATTTAATGATTTTTAAAATTGAATGAATAGCCTTGTTAAGGATTTGGTGTCTTAAAAAGTGCGAAACAAGCAGTACATTAATACAAATTCATAAATAAATATTTATTGAGCCCCTTGTAAATATAAGATACTGTGGCTGCTATAGTTGGGGTTGGAGGTTAAAAACATGTGGACTCCACTCTCATTTGGGTCAAAGGAAGATATTTAAATAAGATTACCAAATGGAATAAGAATTGTGAAACAAAAATGTGTTATGTTATGGTAATGATGATTTGGAGGATCAAGGGAAGATTTATTAAGGAACTAGGTTTAATAAGTTGAGAAGGTAGTAAAAGAACATTCCACATTCCAACAAGAAGGAACAGCAGGTGTGAAGCACCTGAGGGAGAAGGTATCTGGGAGCAGTTAAGATCCGGAGATGGCTGCAGTGTAGCAAGAGAAGAGTATTCAAACAAGTGCCAGATCCCAGAAGGCCTGAAACACCCCAGCAACAAGTTTAAATATGATGCTCCAGAGGAGGTAGAGCGCTTCAAGTTTTCGAGTGGAAGAGTGGTAAGATTATAGCTGTGTTTTACAATCAGTCTCTTTTAATAGAAGTAACTACTTTGTAATGGAGATACAATAAAATTCAAGACTTCAAAATCTCTGTCTAAGCAGTATATCCAGGATTACTACTATCAATATGTTCCTAGTGTTTTTTTTTCTTCTTTAGGTTAAGAAAAATTGATTTTCTATAAGAGTAGAAACTCAAACTGTAAGCACAGGCTTTCAAAAGCAAACATGGATTCAAATTTTGTCTTCAAAGTTTGCTTGCCAGGTGATCTTGGAAAAATGATTCAACCTGTCCAAGCTTCCACTTTGTTCTAGCAAATTGTAATCTTAAGACCTCAGAGGGCCATTGTCCTATTTGAGATATCCTTAACACACTGACTAGCATTTAGGAAGCATGAAATTAATAGCAGCTATTATGAATTATGATGTGAGTTGCCCCTAGAGTGTGACCATGAATCTTTGCAGTTATTCTAAAATATTCAGTCATATTGTGTTCATGAGAATTAGTGGGATCTCAACTGAATGTTTCTTTAAAAAATAATCCCATTTCTGCTGATGGAAATAGTGGAAAAACATGCAAAAATGCAGCCTGAACTCCTTGAGGTCCCACTTAAAGTACCCACTAGAGCTTCCACAATAGCCATACTCTGAAAATTTGTCCTCAAGATACTGGCTGAACTGCACATGTCCCAAACAGTAGATAGCGACTCTTGTGGATCACTGCATAACAAAAGTTCTCCCTCTTCTTTTAAGTAGTGAATATCTGCAGAGACACAACGACATAGCTCATCTAAAAGTGGAATCCATTCAAGTTTGATTAAATTTTTCTGTGACATTTGCTTACTTCTCTCTGGTGACCAAAAAGTCCATTACCCCCTAGATCTGCAATCTCTGACTTGCACACATGTTGCTCATCTGTGTTTTCTCTTAATCTTCTCTTTCTGTGCACCATTGCTATTACTATACACACCACTTCTAAGGTTGCTTTTTTTTCCTTGGCTATATCCATTTCACACTTTTAGCTATCTAACTGTTAGCTGGGACCTCTGGCTTTGGTGATGATATGTCCTCCACCTCTGTACAGGTTTAGCTATTTTATTTTTCTCTGTTCTATCATTACAGCTACCATCACCATAGTGATGTTCATCCTGAATTAGAACCTTTAAAGTATGTGTGAAGAAGTGACTGTCAGGGGCTACATAGGTGGAGAAGGATGTTTCCAGGGCTTTTCTTCAATGTTGTGGCCACAAGTCATTAACATGTTGAAATAGTACCACATCCATTAGTGAACAGCCTTTCCAAGGAGCTTCCTGACTGCTGCCCCAGCACATTCCTGGACCTCTAAACTTCCCCAGGATTTCAAAGGTCTTCAGGACCCTGTGCGAACCTGTGTGCTTTCCAATTGGTGTGTGTCCTTGAGGTGAAAGCTGCTGAGTGTTTTGTACTCCACATTTATTATTAGCTCCAAAATATACCCGAATTCCACATTCTTTAAGAATTGGGATTGTCCCTTAATTCTTGAGAAACTCTTAGCCTTACCTACCCCAGTGTAGTGGTTCTGTGTCATATTGAGGAATAAAACTGGGGCAGGAATCATAAATGATTTTATAACCTCTACCTCTCAAACCAGTCTATATGTAAAAAAGCATCCTCATTGTGAGAGCAGTATCAAGTGCCTAAGGATCTATTCCTTTCCTCCCACACGTAACCTAGATCCTGCCTGCTTTCCCTTCTTTATTGTCCTCAATGACTCAAGATGCCCTCTAAAACGAATAGTGCTTTCCCAAAGAGAAATGTAAAGTATTTATTTTAAAATCCTCAAGGATATTGAGTGAATTTGATGTACTTTTGACTTATGCAACTATGTCTGTGATAGGGTTCATGAGAAACTGTGATTAATTTTTCTTTTTTTTTTCCTCCTCACACTGTATTTTATTTTGGTCAAAACTTCAAAACATACTCATACTTCAGATGATGATTCTGAAACACTAGATTGTATGCTTCCCTGTGACACATTTCATAATCTGTCAGGGCAAACAATTTCCAAGTTCAGCTGAAGCTAATTGCCTTCATAGATAAAATTGTTAAATTTGAGTTATAGTTTAATTATGTGGAATGAGAATGCTTGCTTGTCTACTCTATAAACCATTCTATTCTTTTGTGAAATGAATAGTTCTGAAAGGAACTGCTCCTTGTAGAGATTTTCAGCATTTTGTAGGCCTGCATTGATGTATCTCTGAGTCATCATGCTATCGAATTTATTCACATCAAAAATCTCTGAGAGGAAAAACAGAGATTGAAAATCCATTTGGAAAATGATGTCATTAAAGGGCTCAGTTAAACATCAAACAAAATCCAAGTATTTATGGAATTTCAGCTCAGATTTTCTCCTCCTTTGTCTGATATTCAGAGTAAGGATTCAGTTAGTCCAGATGGCTACTGCTGGCCAACAGCTGTCTTGGAATCATAAATTCTGTAGGTACTCAACAGGCTTAAAGTCTCATGATATGATCTTGCCACCAAAAAAAAAAAAAAAAAAAAAA
>NW_026000000.1:6073323-6085726 GCF_001458135.2 Marmota marmota marmota
TCGCCGCGGGGCGATTTGCTGAATAAGCAGTTACCCTCCGTGCGACAAACCTCTCGCGTTTGAGTCCCCGTAGCCGATCCTCGTGCGATGGAAATCCTTCCTCCAGGTTCCGGAGCACCCCACTATTGCTGGAAATTCCTAACAAGATATCCTTTAGCCGTCCTGACTTGTCATACTCCCACACAGTGAAGCAGCACACGGGGGTAATGCACTCCCCTCGCCGCCATCTTCCCCCTCCCTATATAGTTTTCTTGCACAATGAGAAGTGTTAAATGTTTGGACAACGGAGTTCTTGAATATGCAAAAATATAAATGATTGTACTTTGTCAGAAATCAGGAAAGATGAGAAGATTGAAGAGAGAAATCCAGGGACCCAGGAAGGGGGTGGGAAAGGTGACCTGAGTCAGTGTAGTTTACTTAATGACAGTTATTATAAATCCTTTTAAAGAAGGATCAGTACTTTCAACATGTAAGAAATTATGGCATTTGCCGGTAAATGTGTGGAGCTGGAGAATATCCAATCCCCCCAAACCAAAGGCCAAATGTTTTCTCTGATATTAGGAGGCTAATTCACAATGAGGTGGAGAAAGGGGTGCTAGGGAAGAATAGAGGCACTTTGGATTGAGGGGAGTAAAGGCAAGTGGGGGTGTTTGGGGTAGAAATGATAGAAGGAGTCAACATTATTACCCTGTGTGCATATATGATTACACAACTGGTGTGATTGTACATCAAGTACAACCAGAGAATGAAAAGTTATACTCCATTTATGTATGATGTGTCAAAATGCATTATACTGGCATGTATAACTAATTAGAAGAAATTTCAAAAAGAAAAAAGTGAAATAATTCAAGAAAAAAGAGAAAATACAATTGTATTTGTTAATGATGACAAAATTACTAAAGGTGAGTTGATGTAGAAGTCAAGATAACTCAGTGTTCTAAAGGTATTATGTCCTTTGTAAAGAAAGAAAAGTACTTATTTTATCAAAGTTTCATTGTTGGGGTAAGGAATACAGTTGGTCTTGGGGTCTACTACACACCTAAGTATTCAAATACATGTAAAACTATTTCATTTATAAGTATCCTTACTATATGTGATTCACTTAATGTTTTCTGTTCCATTAAAAAAGAATACTGTTTGCAACTCACTAAAGAGATTTTACCAACCTCCATATATTCTATTTTTTCTATTTGTGAATATTCATGATAAAGTTTAATTTATAACTAAGATAACATGCAATAAGAGATGAATAATGATAACTAATACTAAAATAGAACAATTATAATGATATACTGAAAAAAAAAAGAATACTGTTTGCAACTCACTAAAGAGATTTCATGAGTTGAATTGAACAAAGGACATAGAAACATACTCATTTTCTTGGTCTCCTAGGCCCAAAGAGAATGCAAAGTTGCCAATAATTCCTGTTCATTGTGGTGACCATCCCTCTAATTCCTTTAAGAAATACATCTGGGCCCATAGCAGGGAACTTTTATACCTTTGTGTCAAATCCAAAGTGCCTGAGAGAGAGGTTGGGAGACAGCCAATCTTGTGGCTTCATACATCCAGGTGCAAGTCATAAATTAATTCCCTAAGTTAAGCTCATTCAGTCTCAGATCTTCTTGCCCTGGGCACTTTCACACTTATCCCTTTCAGCAGTGTGGGAGCTTGTAACAATCATCTCTAGTTCCTTATTAAGGCAAGGATGAATCACATGTCCTCAGGATACGCCCATACAAAGCTATCAGGATGAGGCAGGGGTCTGCCTGCTATTCTGCCCCTACAATGTCTGTCTTATCCAATGGCGGTCAGGTTAACTTATACTGAATCCCAGGAGTTCAAATACAAATGGGTGTCTCAGCAAAGATGAGATTCTAATAGTACAATCAAGGCAGATGGGAATGTAATGATTCAGGCAGTAACCACAGGCCTTGCTGAGGCCCAGTGATGAGAAGAAGATGCTAATGAAGATCTTGCAAAAGAGTGCTGCAGACAGAAGGCTCCTTAAGTACAAAGTTCTGAGGAGAGACCCAGCCTGGCAATACAAGGCTACCATGTCTGAAACTGAGTGAGGGTGACAAGGATGGAGAGGTGAGGGGGTGGCCAGTCAGAATGCAGGGAACTGAAGAGACCAAAGTAAGTTGCTTATGGTGTTAATTGTACCAAGAAGTCATTGGGATATTTTAGATAATAGAATGATTTCAACTGATTTATTATTTGAAAATTTACTTGGTTGCAATGAGAATAGATGAACTGATATGTGGTAGGTGGGTCTGAGACAGGGAGACTAAGTAGGAGGACTTAGTCTTAGGAAGATGTGATTTTTGTCTTGGAGTAGGGAGATAAAAACGGGGAAAAATGGGCTTGGGTCATGTATTATAGGTAGAAACCATACTAACAGACCATGGAAAATGCTAAAGATGGGGATTGAGGAAGACTACCTAATTCATGCCATTAATATTTTTGGAGCTTCTACTTAATCCAAGCACAAAGGTAGGTACTGGAGATTTTTAATGAAAAAAAAAATCAGACATGATTTTGCTTTCATAGGACTTAAAATCGATTGAAAAATATCAACACAAGTAAATTATTAACTGAAAGCTCAGGAAAGGGCAATAAATAGAGCTTTATGGTATTGTTAGTTCAAATAATGGATCTAATTTAGCTAGGTTCTGTGTTGTGGTGGGATGAGGTGTGTGTGGGTTGGTGGGTGAAGGTGGTATGTGTACAGTAGGTTATTGGCCAGGTCAGGCAAGGAGAAAATCCAAAAGGGAAGAAGGTTGTCACAAGGTGAAATATGACAGGGTGTGCAGCATTGGGAGTATGGAGGCTTGGTGGTGGCACAGTTGAGGAACTGCCTGCAGGGCAAAGTGGGGGAAGGGTGCAAAGAAACCATGGCATTGAGCAGGTTATACACAGTCTTGTAGGCTGTGTTAGAGAGATTGGCTTTTATCGTAACAAATCTGGAATCCTTCACAAGGAAACTAACTAAATGCTAGGGTTTCTTCCCATTCGAGGCTCTCTGTACTTTTGTGATTTAATTTGAAATAAGAAACTGGCAGAGCTACAAATTGAACCTCAAAAATAGTGAAATTGCTGGCTTTTGGTAAGCATAATTGGAGTACCTTTCAAAGAATCAGCGTGCATGGTCTTCTCCTCCTCAGGTACAGTGAAATATTTCAGGGGAGCATAGACATTCCAGTTCTGGTGTTATGACACCATTAATATTATCATTCTCAAACGTGGAATGGCTTTAGGCACTGTCCCATAGGCTCCTCTCTGAATCTCTGAGTTTTATGAACTTATGCAGCATGGAAATATGTTCAGTGAGTGCCTATGTAAGTGAACTAAAATAATTGATATGACATTTGTGAATGTCAAGTTATAAAATCTATGTCAGATGATATTAAGAAGATTATTAGATAATTCAGATGAACGAAATAACTAGACTGTTTCTGGATATTTCTGCTAACCTCTCAATTCTCTAAGATGAAGTAATGAAGAACGTGAACAATTTAGAATTGCTGTTCTCAATTAGGTTCAAATGTGCCTCCAAAAGGTTAATTGGCAATGTCTTGGGACATTTTTTAATTTTTACAACTGTGACTCTAGTGCTACTGGTATCTAATGGGTAGAGGTCAGGGATGCCTATGTCAGACAGGGTATCCAGAACAGCTTCCTAAAACAAAGAACTATCTGCTTCAAAACATCAGTAGTGCTAGGGTTAGGAAACACTTACCTTTGCAACTTTTAATAGGGACAAATAACTTTTTCTTTTTGAAGGGAAATAACTCTCATATGAATATGACTGTTCTTGTTTTTAAGGAAGGAGATGAAGGAAATGATCTCAGATGAGCTAAGATTGCTTCAAACTTATTTGCATTTTTTAAAAAAAATTATATATCTGTAGTATTATGAGACCATAATAAGCTGCAACATCTCCTCTTCTTGAGGTGGCATTTTTCCTACTGAATATCCAGTGAGCTCTTCTTCATCCTTTAGATGGTACTCAAGAATCCTTTCCAGATGAACTATGGGGAAAAGTCAGGTTTCCTCAAGACTTTTCTCACTTAACCCTGGGTTTTAGTACAATGTAGCATTGTGCATACTGGATAATTTTGAGGTTTTGAATAGTCTTGGTTTAGAAACCAAGTGATAAATAAGATGAATTGTAAGATAAATAAAGCTAAAGTAATATTACAAAATAATAATATTTTATTATATTTCCTTCTGACTACTAATAAAATGTGAGTTAGAGGATGTAGTTTGGGTCCCAAACCAGATCATTTAATGGGGCTGAAGTAGCTATCATGTTACAGAAGTAGACACACTCGCTGCAACCGGAAGAACTTTCCCCTGGAGAAGCAGCAAAGGATGCCCTCCTTCAGGGAGAAGCTCCCTCCACAGCGAAGAAATCAGAAGCAGAGATGAGCATACATTGTGGATTACTTACAAATTGATCAGATAAGCCATGTCATCATGTCATCTCCTTTAGTGCAAGAGTGAGGGAAGGGAAAGAGAGGTCTGGGTTTTATTGAGTTCCATTCATATGGGAGGAAACATCAAGAGTGGGAAAGATGCCGTCCTTCCCCTGCCCAACTTCTGCAAATTGTGACTCTCTGCTTGTCACTTTTAGCTGTTACCTGTGCTATCCAGTTCAATAGCTACTAGAAATGTGTGGCTATTTTAAATAAAATTAAACACACTTGAAAATAAGGCTCAGCAACCCAAGTAGCAAGTGGCTACCATATTGGACAATGCAACTGTAGAATTTCTACCATCAAAAAAAGATCTACTAGGTGTTGCTATTAGGAATTTTGTCTTAACTCATCTTTGTATAATCAATGCCTATAAGAAGGACATTAAAAAATGTTTGAATGGATATAAAATGATTTTGGATATATTGTGATTTTGTTTTTCAAATCTCCATGTTGTAAAGATCTTCCAATTCTAATGAAGCAAGATAGAAATCAAACATAGATAACCTTGCTAAATAGAATAAATTAGGTAAATAATGTGCATCCTATAATCCTAATTTTGTTTAGAAATAATTATTTATATGTATATGTGTATATATGCATACATGTTTATAATGTAGGAAAATAGTCTTAAAAGGTACATAACACATTATATGTAGCATATAATGAGTGAGATTGACAAGGAAAATAAGGAAAAACTTTGTTAACTAAAAATCTTGTTACTAGGCAAATGAACCAATTTGAGTGAAAAATAATAAGTGACAGATTAGGTAATATGTTAAATTTATAAATACATAAGGAAAATATGGCTATTTTCAATATCAAATATTATTGAAAGGTCATTTTAAGATAGAAGAGAATAAAGTGCTAAGAAAAAAATGGGATTGAAATATAAAGATAAATAGTAGTGATTAGTCTAATGGATGTTTTGTGTAAACCATGAAATCTGTTTCCTAAGTGGTATGTAAGGTAATATTTTCTTTCCCAAGATATAGCTCTCCTGCTAAGCTGCAGAGAAGGATGGGGCCAGATGGTACCATTACATTTTTCTGTTTTTCCTTCTGACCCAGCAACACACTTTCTTCCACCTCTCCTTACAGAAATTACTTTTGTTTATTGCAGGAGTAATCTTCACCCTGGGAATGGACTTAGTGGTGATATCTGAGTCAGACCCACTGGCTGTGATAATCCTCTTACAGTCTTAGCTTGCTCTTCATTTGATAGTTTATGCTGGACAGATGCTGGACCAGAATTTAGCCCATAAAATTAAGACATTCTGTTTAACAGGGCTAAACCTAAATTGCTCAAGCAAAGACATTAAGTCATGAAGTGGTGCCTTAAAAAGTATCTTGGGTCATTTAATTCACAGTAAAAGTAAACCTAGATTCAAATGAAGATTATTTTTTATATGCCACAGTAATTTTTCAGAGGGAAAAAAATAAGCTATCATTATGAGAATGGTAAAACAAAATGAGAATGACAAATAAAATTATACAGAAAGATCGGTTTAATTAGTAGCTCTGCTATTTCATTTCATGTTAGTTGATAGAAGAAAAAAGTATTTTCATCAAACAACTGAAATGAGTGAATTTAAAAAGATAAATATAATTACCAAGAAAAATGACATTCACAAAACATTTTTAAATGAGCATTGTAGATGTGATATCTTTGTAATGATTGCATTTATTGACTATTATTCATTTTCAGATCACAATAGATTCTCAGCTTGGGAGAAGAAATTCCTTCAGGGCGACTGCATCCCTGAGGACTGATATTTGAAGAAGTTGAACTGTTTTGTAGATCACTCCTTTCTTAATATTTTCTCTCACTATTTCTATTTTTCAGACTCACTATGAAAATGGGGAATATATTATCAGGCAAGGAGCAAGAGGGGACACCTTCTTTATCATCAGCAAAGGAAAGGTAAGCTTTGGTGGCACCAGAAGTGATGGAGGAAGGCAGCCTGGGGTGTTCAACAGCCACTGCAGGAACACAGGTGTTGATCTTGGGTTGTCCATATCTTCTGACTCTGACAGGGAAATATTTGAAAATGGATCATCTAATGAATGATTTAGGGTGAAGAAGAGTGTAACTTGGAAGACCAGTAAGTAGCCTGAATGCTAATAATCATAATAGTTCTTATAGAGGACACTGGTAAGCCTGTGTTAATAGAAAGGTCTCCATAAAAACACCACCAAACTTCTTTCAACTTAAAAGAAAATAAAAAATAAAAAGAGATCTCCCAAATTAAAACCATACAACAATAACAATAACAACAAAAATAACTAAGGGCACCTAAAAGATCCATCCAGTCTTCAGGAGCAGTAACATTGATATAATGAAGCATCTGACCTTTAAAATCAAACAGTGTAAGTTTGAATTTGCCTTTAAACTTACTCAATTTAGTCACATGAGGCAAATTGCTCAACATTCTGAGGTCAATAAAAACATAAATGTTTCCATGTTGTATTGTAGCTTCATGAAGAATATTGGGTAAAGACTAAGAAACTATGAAAAGTGGCAAAGTATAGGACAAGTAATAATAGGGTAGACAATGAGTGTGAATGAAAACTAATACTTTACTCTTTATATTGTTTTGGTTTTTCAACTATATATTTCAATGTATATTATAATTTATATTTGAAAACAAAGAAATTGAATTAATCCTGAAATGGAAATTTATCTTAATACTCTACTATCATATTGCTAAAAAATATCTTAAATTTCTTTCAACAGTAAAACCATAATCATTTTTTAACATTGTCTTTATGCTATAGTCCAGGATTCGAACTTATTTTTCTTTTTCATATATTCTTCTTTTTTTTTTAAAGAGAGAGTGAGAGACAGAGAGAGAGAGAGAGAGTGAGAGAGAATTTTTTAATATTTATTTTTTAGTTTTCGGCGGGCACAACATCTCTGTTTGTATGTGGTGCTGAGGATCGAACCCGGGCCGCACGCATGCCAGGCGAGCGCGCTACCGCTTGAGCCACATCCCCAGCCCCATATATTAGTCTTAAAAAGTATTTCTGTCTCTATGCATTAAGTATAGAAAGAGATGGGGAGATAAATGCATGTAGAAAGGAATTATATAACATTTTTATAATTGTCACTTTAAAAATTAAGTAAATGTAATTTTTCTAATTTAAAAAGATGACTGACTCTGGTAACTTATAGCTTATCTTTTTAATTTAATTTTATTTCAGGGTACCAGGGATTGAACCGAGGGGTACTTAATAACTGGGCCACATCCCTAGCCATTTTTATTTTGAGACAGGGTTTCACTTTTTAAATGACTTAGGGCTTCGCTAAGTTACTGAGGCTGGCCTTGAATTTGCAAACATCCTGCCTCAGCCTCCCAAGCAGCTGGAATTACAGGCGTGTACCACTGTGCCCAGCTATAGCTTGTATAGAAAGATTTACAGAGCCACAGTAAATTAAATGTGTGAAATATTCTAAGTATTTTTGAATTACATTTTAGAGAATCCTCTTTGAACTAATTTTGAATCAACGAAATGAATATATTAGTGTTTACACAAGTGACACATCCCAATAAAATGAAGAAAACAATATTTATACTTTAATTATATCTGTTTGTTTGACTTCAATTACTTTAATTATATCTGGTTGATATCTTTGTTGTCATGGAGTAATCTGTATGACAGGATTTTGCGACCATCCAATTATTGCAAATTTCCAGCATTGCCTGAGAAAGTAGTAGTCTTTTGCAACCAGTTTCAGCTGAAAACAGGTGATGCTGTTTTATGAGTTTTGTAATGTGTATAGTAGAAACAGCTTGGAAGTTAGACTACAGAAATCAATTCCTTTGACAATATTTCGGTGCATTGTGCAGATCCTGGGAGAGAAAGAGTGATATATTAGACTCTTGACATGGTCATGATTTTTTTCAAACCAGGCATGGATTTTTTCTTGGTTTTTCAAGTTGCATAGTTAGTTCCTGTGAGTCCTAATTTTATCAGTTGATATGAAAATTATATTAATGCATTAGAATCACTATAAGATATAGAAGGTGAGCATTCTTAAGTCCCTGTTGTAAAAATTAGGAAAAAGAAATGAACAATGATAAAATAGGTTAAGATTAGCAGATAAATAAGTTGTAGAATTTTCTAAAATAGTGTGTTTTGTTTCAGGTATATTGGTATACATCTGTTTTCCCATGCATTTGTAAAATTTATAAAGTGTAACCCTGGTGAAGATATTTTTCTTGTTACCATTGAACTGACTTTTTAGAAAATGTTGTGAGATAAAAGAAGACACAACAGTGGGCTATGGAGTTACAGATGGATTTTTTCTTGTTTAGTTTCATTTATTTAACTGTGAAACTTTTTTATTTAAATTTAAAACATTTTTTCATTCTCCCATTAAGTACATCGAGACTAAGAGAGACATTATAGACTTTGAAATACTTGTTTTCCCCCCATTAAATCCACACAAAGTGATTTTTCTAAAACTAGAAACAGAGTGCTTACAGCATCTGCTGCTTGCCTCAGGTAGAAGCTGAGTTAGTTCTCTGTACTTTAGTCAGTGCATTCCAGTAGCCCAGAAAAATGACTTTTACCATTAACAGTAGGAGGAAGCATTGAAGAATTCTGTGTTTATCCCTGCAGTGGTAAAGCCTCTAAAAACTATTTCTCCATTCACAAGTTAAACCAAAATTAAACAGGATTGGATAAAACACTTCCACAATTCCAAGAATAATTGAAAGGCATTTTCATTTTTCTGGTTCTATTCAACATGTCTTATATGCAACCAGTAGAAAAAACAGATTAAAAAATTCTTATCTGTTAAATGACATTTAGATGTACATGGTTTTGCTTCTTAGAATTAACAAGCATTTAAGCATGGTGATTAAACATATTAACATAACGCTCAGTATTTCTGAATATGGAAAGTGTTCTCTTATGTAAATTTTATTTGTATAGGCATATACATGTTTGTGTATACACGAGTGAAGTAGTAGCAACGTTTTCTTTTATATTAAGAATAAGATAACGATGCATGCTATCACCATTTCTATTCAGTGTGATATTAGATATCCCAACTATTATGTTAAATTAAGAAAAGGATACAGTATTTAGAAATAAAAAAGTTATTAAAGATGATATGATTTTAGCTTGTTTTTTATGTAGATAGATATATTATTAAAATTAGTTATAATTTAGCTAGATCAGTACTGTTCAGTATACTATACTTTTCTTTATTAAAATGTTCCATGTATATACAGGCTAATTCAGTGGCCATTTTGTCTCATTTGATATCTAAATTAAAAGTAGCTAAATCAAATATTCAATTTTTTAGCACCAGTAGCCACATTACAATAGCTGTATAGCTACATGTAGCTAGTGGTAATCATACTGGACAGTGCAGATCTTGATATTTTACTATCATTTAAATATTGAAAAAAATGAATCACTTAATAAAACTCACAATATGAATTGTCTAAAGAACAATTGAATTATCATATCAACCAATTCAGTAAAGCCATTTGCTAATGCAACTTCTATTCAGAATAAAAATTCTCAGATGGCTTCTACAATGTACCTACAGTTAACATAATTAATGATGAAACAAAAAGCAATAAATGAATGAGAACAGTCAGTGAATAAGGGAGTCTTTTCAACAAGTAGTGTTTGAACAATTAGTAAGCCATAGGCAAGAAAGAAAAGTAAAACTGGACCTAAACTTCATACCCTGTGTAAAAATTAAATAGAAAATGATAAAAGACTTAAAAGAAAAATGTTAATCTACAAACTGTTTTGAAGAAAATCTTTATGATTTAGGGTTTGGTAAAAACAAAACAAAACAAAAAACCTCCTAGACATCATACCAAAAGCACAAACTATAAAGAATAAAAGGTAAATTGGGCTCTATCATACGTATGAAATTTTATTCTATGAAAGATACTGTTAAGAGACTAAAAAGATAATCAACTAACAGGGAAAGATATTTGCAAATTATATATGTGCAAAGGGCTTGTATTGAGCCTATATAATCAATACCCCCAAACAAAACTACCCAATTTTAAAAAATGGACAAAGGACTTGAAAAGATACATCAGCAAAGGAGATATAAAAATGGAAGATGTGTCATGAAGAGATTCTCAATATCATGATCATTGCAAAGCTGCACATGAAAAGCCTGGGATACTTAACAGAATGTTTAAAATGAAAAAAACAATGTATTATACAGAGTGCTAATGAGGATGCAGAGTGATTGGAAATGGTAAAGCCATTCTGAAGAGCAATTTGAAATTTTCTCATAAAGTTAAATAAAGCAATCATACTTTGTTGTATTCTAGAAATCTGAGCTATAGTTTACATAAAAAACTGTTACAATGTTTATAGTTTCTGTGTTCATAATTGTGAAACACGCTAAATATGCTTCAACAAGTGAATGGATAAAGCAACTGTGATATTCATTCAATGGAATACTACTGGGCAGTAAAAAGAATAAACTATTGAACTACATAATGACTTGGGTGAATCTCAAAAGTATTATGTTGAATAAGAAAAAGCAATCTCAAAAAATTAAGGATTATGTGCTTCCATTTAACTGGCATTCTTGAAAAGAGTAAACTAGCCTGAGGCCAATAGACTTTTGGTTGCTAAGGTCAAGATTTGGGGAGGATGTGAGTATAAACACATACATGAGGGAATTTCTTAAGGTGATAAATTGTTCTGTGTCTAATTGGGATGCAGGTTATACAAATTTATATGTGCATTTAAATTCACAGAGCTGTAAACCAAAAGCAAAATTCAATTTTACTTCATGATAATTTAATAATCTACATACACTTCTAAATATTGATAATATTTAGTTAGAAATGTTATTTAATAATCATTTATTAAATCAAATATCCAGGAATAAAACTAATAAAAATGCTATGTCCTTTTACGAGGAAATTTTATTTGAGATATCATCATTAAAAGCAGAAGATCAACACAGGAAAATATTTGAAAGGAAAAGGAACCTATAAGGAGATAATTTAGTAGATATTTTGACTTAAGATTAAGGTAATGAAGAAAAAATGACTGTAATTTGCCTCAGGATTAGACAAATAAACTGAACCCAGATATAGATCCATGATTATCTGTAAACTTGATTAAGACAACACAGGCAATGGAAATTAAAAAATGATTATACATAGGGACATAAAAAATTTGGTTACCTACCTCACACCATATAAAAAAGTCAATTAAAACTTAAGTATAAAAGAAAACAAATCAGAAAATAATTTAAAAAACAATTCGAATACTTCTACCTTCTTGGAGTAGGGAAGGATTTCTTAAGATTTTTAAAAAATAGAAACAAGGATAACATAGTTCAATGTGATTACCCTAAAATTAATAACTTCTCCAACAAGACATGAAGGTAGTAAAATATAAACCAAGTCTAAACCATCAAAAGTAATAAAACATAAATACAATAGAACAATAAAATGAATAATACACAAAAAAGTAAGCAAAAGGATGATCAGACACATCATCAGAAAGTAAACACAAAGGATCAAAAATAATATAAATTGCTCCGCCTCCATTATAATTCAAGAAAATACTATTTACTACTTGTCTTCCTAGAAAAACAATCAAAGTCCTATAGTACCAAGTGCTGATGAATGTATAGCATAAGATGAACTTTCATTCATTGATGGTATGAATGTGCGTACGTATTATGAGTGAGTCAGTACCTAGTAAACTGAAGATGCACACACTTAATAAACTTGCTCTTTATTCATAAGTATTTACCTTACTACCCATGGACACCAGAAAACATGTAGAAGAACGTTCATAGAAACAGTGTTAATATCACCATAAAAATATATATATATAACTAAAATGGGAAGCAAACCACATCATTCTAATAGAAGAATTAGCAAATTGTATATATACAATTTGCTAATTCTTCTA